>NC_057797.1:310200074-310489411 GCF_018294505.1 Triticum aestivum
GAGCGGCGCGAACGAGGAGAAGGGCGGCGGTGGTGATGGGCTCGCGGGGGCCCGACTTGGGCCTCCCGGGCCGGAGCGGTGGGCGGCGGCGCAGGGGGCCACGTGGCAGCTCCTGAGTGGTGGCGGCGATGTGTCCGGCGGCCGGCGGACGTGTCCGGCCGCGCGAAGAGGAGCGGGGCTAGGGTTAGGGGTGGAATGACCCGAAAATTTCGGGGGAGATGCTATTTTATAGGTAGAGGGAGCTAGGAGAGACCAAATGAGGTGCGGTTTTCGGCCACGCGATCGTGATCGAACGCTTTAGATGATGGAGAGGGTTTAGGTGGGTTTTGGGCCAACTTGGAGGGGTGTTGGGCTGCAACACACACGAGGCCTTTTCGGTCCCTCGGTTAACCGTTGGAGTATCAAACGAAGTCCAAATGGTACGAAACTTGGCAGGCGGTCTACCGGTAGTAAACCAAGGCCGCTTGGCAAGTGTCGGTCCAATCCGGAAATGTTTAATCCCCACACACGAAAGAAAGGTAGAAATGACCACCAGAGGAGAACGAAGCGCCGGAATGCAAAACGGACAACGGGGAAACTGCTCGAATGCATGAGATGAACACGTATGCAAATGCAATGCACATGATGATATGATATGAGATGCATGACAACGATAACAACACACGGAGACATAAACCCGAACCCGAGAAAATAAAGTAACTTAACGCCGGAAACGGCAAGAGTTGGAGTACAAATTGGGAAAGTTACATCCGGGGTGTTACACTCATCGCGGTGTTCGACATAAGGATTGCCATCAATGCAGGAGGCAGTAACGGCAGACGCTGGCGCATGTTGGCGGCGGCAGATTTGTACCCCTACACGTTTGAAGACGCCGTGCACCATCTAGGCCGCATCTTCGCGGTGACAAGCCAGGGGACTTGTTTCATCTGGTTGACATCCTACGGTACGGGAGATTACAAACAGAATGCACAAACCATCATTTGCATCCCTAACAGTACTCCATTAATTTTGCATGGACCAGTCATCCCCCGATCAAAATAAGATCGCCGATCCTGGATGTGCATTTGCATCCGCGATTTGGTCTAACCTGGAACCTTGTAGCTGACTTTGGCATATTGGGATCAACTATCTTAGCAGTCGTTACCCATGGTACCACTGATGTGCAACATGGTCACATAATCTACCACGATCGGACCGTCACCATCTACCCAGGTATTCCATTTTTTAACCCTCTCGCCTTCTCTTTCATTGTTTTACTAGTTGTATACTTTGTAGTACTAGTAGGAGTACTTTTTACCTTGGAGGACGCGTATAGCTAGCTAGGCCCTTGAAGACTTGAACGCACTAGCTGCCACCATTTTTGTTTTTCCATGTCTTACTATCTCATCCATGTAGCCAAGAGTGGCTATATATAATAAGCTGGTTATTTTACTTCCTCTATACCGGAGTAGTACTATTTGCTGCACAGTATTACTGACCGCCACATTTGAGCACAACATTATTATGCATGGACCTTGACTATGTACGTCACCATGTGTCCAGATCTGGGATGCCGCGTGTACCAGATGAACGGCGCCGAGTTCGACCCCCGTGATGCTACATGGGTGCCGAGGAACACTTTTGGAGAGTACTCGCTTTTCATTGGGGACAGCTACCCCATTATGAAGTGGATGCCACCTTCCGTGCACGACACGGAAGGCCTGCCGTTCATGAAGCATGGTTGTGTCTTCAGTGCGCACCGCCAGATGAACGACATGCTGGGACACGCTATCCCTGATTTATGCCGCTTCAGCTTGGATGAGTCTCCATCGTGTGGAACCGGACTAGAAAGCTGCGACAATGATTCCCATTGCCCACCGCTATGGATCGTGCCATCCATGAAGAACACCTGGGACTGGAACCTGGAGGAGGACATGTAGCCCATCTATAACGTGTAAGTGGAGTACGGTAATTGTGAACGGTAGCGCTGTGAATATATGTAGACTAGTCGTGCACAAATTTATCACATGAGTTGGAGATGAACTTGTGTGGCATACTTGCATTTGTCCTTTAGAATTATTACTAGTAAATGTGTTATGTCTACGTGCAACTTGTGTGGTTGTTGCACGGGCTCCAACACGCTCTTTGAGAAAAAAAAGGTGGCACAACTTTGGATATACGTACGTGGCGGCATCATACAGTAGCATCTTTCGCTATAGTTGTACTAGTACACTCCTACTAGGACGACAACTCCTATAAAACCTTGCGCTTGGCTCTTTGCCTCTTCGGGAGGTTCAACAGTTCGTACTCGTGTGAACCTTGCACTTGGCTCTTCGCCTCTTCGGAAGGTCCAACAATGATGATACTACAGTACAATATGCTTCTGGCAATCTAATACCGATTGAACTGCTGCACGTCCACCGCGAGGGCGAGGGCGAGGGAGAGGGAGAGGGCGCTGTAGTCAAAACCCTCTCCTCGTCCTGTGAACCACCGTGCGTGTGGACGAGGGAGAGGCGTAGTAAGCAAGCTTCTCCTCATTCGGCGAGTTGACGGGACACATCAAAGCAGTACTAGTACTAGTAGTAGTAGTCGATACTGTGTCCTTTCCGATTAATATGTCTTAATTTGAAACAAGAAAAATACACTGGTGGTCAACGTATGTAACAGTACGCTCTTTACGGTCACTATATATAGTTTTGCGGCGATTATGCGATCACTAGCTCATCATAGAGCACCGTATTGCACCCTACTGACTGGCCACATAGTCGACGTGGCACTTTGTTGACTGGTTAAATTGTCACCTGGTTTCTGGGTCCCACCTGTCAGTTGGCAGAGCAAAGAAATCAGTTAAACAAAACTTTACGCAGGCGCGACACGAGTCCAACCCTTGCGTGCGAACCGCCCTGGCTGTGTATGTGGGTGCATGCACGTGTCCTCCCTCGGTCTTCCAACAAAGAGTGTACTACATGATGTACATCTACACTTCCAATGCATTTAGCATTTAATCTACTAAATCGATATTGATTGACTAATGCACCAACTTGTGCTGTAGGTATAGGCTACATGTCTATCCTTAATTACAGCATGCAACAACCTTCATTTAATCTTCTTATCTTAATGGTCGCATGCACACATAAGTCTGCTACTTTTGGGCATTAGTTATGCCCTGGTCAATGTGTAAATCTCTAAATGTACAGTCTTTCATGGAAGTAGGGAGTAGGTTGAGCACTTGAGCGTGAGAGTGTGTGTTGCGTCATGTGTTGTGTGCCGCATGGGTGCGTGAGTGTTGCGTGCGTCCATGTGTACGTGTGAGTGTTGCATGTTGCATGCATGGGGCTTATTCCCTCCCATTGACATGTTCGTATTTCAAGCTTCCTCTGTTCCCACCATATGGTGATACTCCCTCTATTCCCAAATATAGTACAAAGTTGAGTCATCTATTTTGGAATGGAGGGAGTAGTACGGAGTAAAAGCCTCCCTCTGTTCTCAAATATGGAGTATTTGTCTTTCTACAGATTTCAACAAGTGACTAGGTACGGAGAAAATGAGTGAAGTGAGCGTAGAGGCACAGGGATACTGTAGAAAAGAAGTCCTCGGTATCCATTTATTCCCCATCTCGGTCAGAGAGAACTATTCAACTAGTCTTCGCAGTGAAGTGACAATACACGCTGCAGCAGATGGGACACGTAATTAATAAGCTGAACCAGCGTGTTGGTGTTACTAAATCAGCCTTACCTAGTACTACCATCATGTTTTCCAGTAGAGCACGCTTCCGCAAATACGCCTACGCACCTCTGTCCTCCATTAACTGACATATGGGCCCTATTGTGGTAGACCCACATGTCATCGGTGTAACTATTTACACTCCGAAGGACGGTATATCCTGGTAGTAGTACTAGTAGAATTGAGATTGAATGCACTTTCTTCCCCGTCTTCCACTCTTCTTCGTCCTCTCTTCCACATCGTCGGCGCACACCATTTACCCCCGCTCACTGCTCGCCCGCCCGCGCCATCTTCCTTGGTAGCTCGCGCATACCATATCCCCCCGCTCACTGCTCAGCCATATGAGGAGAAGCTTCTTCGCTTGCCCGCCCGAATCCACTTCCCCGCTAGCTCGCAGGCACCGAAAACCCCAATGGAAAAACCGACTGACACGCAGAGCCACGGTTGGAATTCCCTCCCCGATGTTCTATTGGAGGAGATCTGTAGTCGTATGGACCTACTCAGCACCGTCCGTCTGGCCGCATGCTCGGTGTCTTTGCACCGTCTACTCGTCTGCAACCGGCCGGCTCTTTTCAAGACACCCTGCTTGCTGATGCCCGATCCTCGCAGGTGGCCCAGACACCGACTTGACGATCCTACGGTGGTTGTCGTGGTGCCCCAGACAAGCTACCACTACCCGTCCACCTGCCCTTCATGCGCGGCCACTACTGGGCGGGCATGAAGGCCAACTGGGTCGTCCTCATCCACCAATCTGGTAGTCCATGGCGTCTCGTGGATATCTACACCTAGCGAGAGATCACCCTTCCATCTTTGGATACCGCCGCCATCGAGCCCCGCGGCCCGCCGAGCACTCCTGCCTACTACGCACGAGACGCGTCAAGCTTTTGGCTCGACCTCTGTTTGCACAAAGTTGTAATCTACGAAGTGCCCACACCATCAGAAGACTACTTGGATTACCAGCTCATTGCCTTGTTCAACAAGGGATTAGTCTATCTGGAATCCGGTCGCCATACATGGTTATGGATCAGCATCAATCCTATTGAGGAAACATTTTTGTCTGATGCTATAGTGCATGATGGCATCGTTTACGCGGTCGACGCACAGATTGGCTACCTATACTGGTGGAATCTATCATTGTCTAATTGTTCTATCTCATCTCATCTTTACCTTATGAATACGACTGCCTGTTCATTTGTTACAAATTTAGAATGCATAGCATGTCTATAACCACATCATTGCTATATGTTCCTCTCATTTCCTAGATTTTTATGACCACACATGTTATTGTTAGAGTTGATATGAAAACAATTGGCATCTAATGATTGTTAAATACATATTATGAGCATAACATCATGATTGCTATATGTTACTCTCGTTTACAAGATTTTTATAACAACGCATGTTATTGCTTAGAGTTGATATGAGAACAGTAGTAGTAAGTGCTATGGTAGAATATGAGTAGGCGCTGTCATAGTTGTTTTCCTCTCATTGTTACATGATGTTTGAACCATGACATATTGCTAGAATATGAAAGCCATTGGCTTCTTTTTTTAAACTTGGGGTATGATTATGACCACGGCATTGCAATTCTCTGTCTATGATATGTGTCACTGTTATAATAATCTTAATTCCACACATACTCTGAACATGATTGTTTATTTTTGTACTTTTGATCTCCAATTTGAATTGTTGCAGCAGACGCAAATGTGCTGGCCTTCATGCTTCCAGGACCTGGAATCATACCAGCCGATGGGTGGTGGTTTATCGCTCGTTCAGCTGACGGCGGTCATTTGATGCTCATTCACACGTACCAAATTGACCAAACCATTACATCAAACCACATGCAGTACAATGCGTGGGGCGTTCATTACATTTATGGCTATGGCTGCTTCGTGTTCGAGAAAGATCCCAGCTCCGTTGGGCCAGGCGTATTCAACTGGAGGCGGGTTTACAGCCTCGGCAACCACTCCTTGTTCCTCGGGCTCAATTATCCGATCATCCAACCAATCATCAATCATGTCACCGGCGATGATTACTGTGCTATGCAACTTCCATTCGCGAGGGGGGGTTGTGTTTACACATCATACCATGGGTTTTATGAATCACCATATCCAGAGATTCGTCGACACAGCTTGTTGCCAGATAATCTTCAGTGTGTGAAAGGCATCAAGCTTCCATGCGATGGATGGCTTTTGCAAACCTGACATGCGGCGATGTGGTTCATGCCAACAGCAAATATGCACAATTTGGTTCGTGCTGATATCTAGACTGAGCCATGTATTCTGCTGCTGTAGCACGACCCTCTTTTGTTGGATATTATGTATTGTTGTTAGTTTGAAGCACTCCTCTGGTTTGAAGGATAGATACCTTCCTGGGATCAAGTGCATCCTAACTCACCTGCGTAGGATGTACTGATAATGATGATGGAGATGCTGTGCAGAAGCCATATATATATACATATATCAGTTAGGCTTCAAGCGCGTACTTGTTAGTTAAACCTATGTATAAATTGTGACACTAAATATGACTAGTAAGTAGTATAGTAGCAGTACTAGTATATGTCGGTCAAATTATTCATCATGTCCACACATTGAATTGACGTGACAACACGCTGCACATGAGGTGACACAAGAATCCCGGTGGCGTGTTCGGGTATTCTGGAATTACCGATGCAAGTCGAAGAAGGATTGGCCCAACCTGAGAAACTTGAGGCCAAAGTGAGTGCTGACAGCACGAGATTTCAGTCTCTCATCGATTTGTTCATACCAACCATCAACAGCGAGCACGGCATATGTTACACGCAACCTGAGAAACTTCTAGGTAAGACACTGATCGGCCGTCTACTTGCACAAACATATTCCTTTGTTTATAGCTCTATTTTTATTTTTACACGCAGACCTGGTGAAGCAATTACAATTTGACAGTTAATAAAAAGTGAAACAAGTGACTACAACATGCCAAAGATGTTATGAAAATGCCAACTAGGTACACTAAAACCTGTATTCCACAATACTGCAGGTATCACACTGAGTGGCCTAAGGAAGCATTTCTTCCAGCACAATTCCAGGGCGTCCAAAAGGGGCGCGTGGACTCGTCGCAAGATATAGTCGGAGTGCGGCATGCACGCGATGTGGCACAAGACTGGGAATACCTTGCCAGTGATGGTAAACGGCCGGCAGACGGGCAGCAAAAAAGGTTTAGGTGATGCACACCAACAAGAACTTCAACTAGCAGAGGACCAACTGGGTCATGCACCAGTACCACCTCGGGGCCCTGGAGCAAGAGAAGGAGCGGGAGCTGGTCCTCTGCAAGATTTTCTGCCAGACAAACACTAGGGCAGGAGTAAAAATATTATAAGTTAGTTTGGTATTGGTAGTTGTACTACCTTGTCGTCCGCAAGTTGGTATTGTTGTTAACGATCTTTTGGTATGAACTTGCATTTGCTTCCAACCATCATGCCGAGGGTCGACGTGGATATAAAGCTGAATCATTTTTTCGAAATGAATTTTCAGGCACCTGATTTTTATTTGATGGGTAGCACAAGCACCCGCCGTTCAAATTCCCAGTTCTCCAATTTTTTTCGAAACAAGTGCATGCACTTATTATCACGATAAAAAAACAATATCCGTGCTGCATCCCAGTTATCAGTCTGTACTTGCAGAATTCTCTCGTTTATTGAGCACGTATATTGTTTTTTCAGGTCGAGCAAGTTTCAACTGGGTTGTAGATTGCCAGGGTTTTTTGTTTTGAACAGGCCCAGCCCATGATGACAACGGGGCACAAAGATCCAGCAGGTATCTACTGGCCTCTGGCCCGCCAGCGTTAGTTATATTTTGTCTTACAACATCCGCAGGCAGTTTTTTTACTGAATCAAACACACAGCCCAGTTATATTTTCCTCTTGAAACGCATGTCCTACATCTGTTTTCTAAGCTCTACCTATAGTTTTACTAGTTCGTATACACGTATCATTATATTGAAAACACATAAAATTCCCTTTTCATATTTACATCCTTATTTTTGTTGTTTTTTCGCACCCAGCGTTGATTTTTTTACCACTAGTTTTCCCTTAAACAAACTAAATTTGTCCCACGTCTTATTTGCTTACAAAAACAAAACGATTTTTTGGCAAATCAATAAGTTCTTAAAAAATGTTTATCATTTCGGGATTACAACAGTTCGGACTCCACCGAAATATGAAAAATAAGGTTGGACTTTTTGACCGTGGTCCTAGGCAGAAAATGGGTTGTAATAAATTACTTAAGAATTAGCAAATGGGCTGCAAACTATAAAAAATAGCAAATGGGCTTTATGTTGTCTGCCACAGATTTGGAGGCTGGCTTGTGGGCCTACTAAGTTCATGCGTACACAAGGTTTCTCAAAAAAAAACTTAGTCAACAATCGACTCTACCAGCGTCAGACCATTAGATGTCAATCTAACGGCAATCGTGCTTCTCCAGTCTCTGATCCTCCTGCCCCAGCCGCCCAAACCAGCGCCACCGGAACCACCTGCTCCCGCCTCCCGTGGCCGGCAGTGCTGCCGAGAAGGCCTCATGGCCCCATCATACTCGCATCCCTGGCCTGTCTATCCCTCTACTCACCCACACCTCCTGTTATTTTCCGGCGACGGCAGCCGAACCAGTCAACCCTCGTACTCTCCACCATGTGGGCAGCCACTGCCATGTCTTCCCCAGCTCCGTGTCGTTCCCTTCATAGGCCTCGCCGTCGTCCACCGCCCTGGTGCTCTCGGCGCGACATGGTCAACGATGTCCATCCAACGGCTGTAGTGCTTCTTCAACCTCTGGTCTTCTTGCCCCAGCCGCCCAAAGCAGCGCTGGTCGTGCCGCATGCTCCTGCCTCCCGTGGCCGGCTGTGCTGCCGCGAAGGCCTCACCGCTCCCTACTATTCCCACCGCTGGACAGGCCCTGCGGCGACGGCAGCCTCACACCACAGCCGAACCAGTGAACCCTTGTACTCCTCTCCGTGCGGGCTTCCACTACCGCTCGTCCCCTTCCTAGGCCTTGCTGTCGTCCACCGCCGTGGTACTCTCCACGCGGCGTCGTCAACATGGTCAAGGAACGACTTCCATCGGAAGAGTACTGTACGTGGAGAGGCTGACAGCTGGGTCCACGGCCACACCCCAGTTTTTTTGTGATTTGCCAAGCAAGTCACTTTGTCAGGCCTGTTGGGCTGCAAATCTTTCAAGACGAGGAGAGCTTTCATTCGGCTGGCCGAGAAAATGGCCCATCAGTAATGAGAAATGGGATGTACATTTTTAAAACACATCAAACCGGCAATTAGTTTCATATATCATTTTTTTCATTTCAAGATTTTAAATTACATTAATTTTTATGCGTTGAGAATTTGTTGGATTTTATATTGATATACATTTATTTTTAAAATTAGTTTGAATGTGAGTCAAAATTTCGGGATTAAAAACAGTTCGGACCGCACCGAAATATGCAAAATTTCGTATAATTTTTTAACCGTGGCCACAATATGGGCTGTAATGCTAACAAAAAGAATATGGGCTCCAAAAAAACCTTAATAATTAGCAAATGGGCTGTAAATTATTAGAAATAATGGCAGATGGGCTGTATGCTGTTTCCCACAGATTTGAGGCTTTCCTAAAAAAAAGGTTGATGCACAAGCAGTGACTGTTGGATGGCCATCCAACGGCTGTCATGCTTCTTCAATCTCTGCTCTTCCTGCTCCAGCCGCTCAAACAGGCACCGGCGGGACTGCCTGCTCCCTCCTCCCCACGGCCGGCTCTGCTGCCGCGTAGGCCTCACCGCCCCACTGTACTCCCATCGCTGGCCTAGCCATCCCTCTACTCACCCACACCTGATGTTATTCTCCGACGACGGCAAACGGACCAGTAAACCCTCGTACAGTCATACTCCCCTCCGCGTGGGAAACAACTGCCGAGTCTTCCCTGCCTCCGTGTCGTTCCCTTCCTAGGCCTCGTCGTCGTTCACCGCCCTGGAGCTCTCGGCGCGGCCTGGTCAACATGGTCAACGACCGACATGCATCTGAAGTGGACTTTAGGTGGAGAGGCCGATAGCTGGGTCCATGGCCGCACGCAAGGAAATGCCTCCTTATTACGCGCAAAATAATGATTCCTCCACCTGACATCTGGGACTCACCGAAAGGGCCTCTGTATTTCGCGAAAAAAATGTTACCGCCGCTGACAGCTCGGACCCACCAGCTATATCTTCGCAAGCAAGGAAGTGCCTCCTTATTAGGCACAAAAAAATGAATACTCCCCCTGTTAGCTGGGACCCAGTATAGTGGCAGGCTAACTTGTGGGCCTACTAAGTTGATGGGGACGGAGGGCTTTGTCAACTTAGTCAATATGCACGATTCTAGCTCCAGTGACCGTACGATGTCCATCCAACGGCCATAGTGCTTCTTCAACCTCTGGTCTTCTTGCTCTAGCCGCCCAAACCAGCGCCGGTCGTGCCTCATGCTCTTGCCTCCCATGGCTGGCTGCGATGCGGCGGAGGCCTCACCGCCCCCTACTACTCCCACCGCTGGCCAGGCCATCCCTCTACTCACCCACACCCCCTGTTATTCTGCGGCGACGGCAGCCTCACACCGCAGCCGAACCAGTGAACCCTCGTACTCCTCTCCGCGCGGGCTTCCGCTGTTGCGTCTTCCCCGGCTCCGCGTCGTCCCCTTCCTAGGCCTCGCTGAGGGAGTCCTGGATTAGGGGGTGTTCGGGTAGCCGGACTATACCTTCAGCCGGACTCCAGGACTATGAAGATACAAGATTGAAGACTTCGTCCCGTGTCCGGATGGGACTTTCCTTGGCGTGGAAGGCAAGCTTGGCGATGCGGATATTCAAGATCTCCTACCATTGCAACTGACTCTGTGTAACCCTAACCCTATACGGTGTCTATATAAACCGGAGGGTTGTAGTCCGTAGGACATCAACTCCATATACAACAATCATACCATAGGCTAGCTTCTAGGGTTTAGCCTCCTTGATCTCGTGGTAGATCTACTCTTGTACTACCCATATCATCAATATTAATCAAGCAGGAGTAGGGTATTACCTCCATCAAGAGGGCCCGAACCTGGGTAAAAACATCGTGTCCCTTGTCTCCTGTTACCATCCGGCCTTGACGCATAGTTCGGGACCCCCTACCCAAGATCTGCCGGTTTTGACACCGACATTGGTGCTTTCATTGAGAGTTCCTCTGTGTCGTCGCCTTTAGGCCCGATGGCTCCCTTGATCATCAACAACGATGAGGTCCAGGGTGAGACTTTTCTCCCCGGACAGATCTTCGTCTTCGGCGGCTTCGCACTGCGGGCCAATTCGCTTGGCCACCTGGAGTAGATCGGAAGCTACGCCCCTGGCCATCAAGTCGGGTTTGTAAGCTTAAACTACACGGCTGACATCTGTGGAGACTTGATCTTCGACGGGTTCGAGCCACGGCCAAGCGCGCCACACTATCTCGAGGGGCATGATCTAGCTCTGCCTCCGGACAGTGTCCTGGAGGCCGCACACGCACTTGTTCCAACCCCTAACTCGGAGCCTATTGCGCCAATCGAGGATGAGCGGTTGGACGTCACCTCGGGGGCTGCGATCTCAAAGGCGATCGAGCCGAACGCCAGCCCCGTACTCTGCATGACCCGTGACTCCGAGGATCCGGACTCCTCCCCGGACTCCGAACCCCCCGCGCCCCGGCCAATCGAATCCGATTGGGCGCCGATAATGGAGTTCACCGCCGCAGACATCTTTCAGCACTCGCCTTTTGGCGACATCCTGAATTCTCTCAAGTCTCTCTCTTTATCAGGAGAGCCCTGGCCAGATTACGGTCAGCGAGGATGGGATACGGACGATGAAGAAGTTCAAAGCCCACCCACCACCCACTTTGTAGCCACTGTCGACGATTTAACCGACATGCTTGACTTGGGCTCCGAAGACATCGACGGTATGGACGATGATGTAGGAGACGAACAGGAACCAGCACCTGTAGGGTGTTGGAAGGCCACCTCGTCATATGACATATATATGGTGGATACTCCAAAAGATGGAGATGGCGATGGAACAGCGGGGGATGACACCTCTAAGAAACAGCCAAAGCGCCGGCATCAGTGGCGCCGCTCTAAATCCCGCCAAAGCAAAAACGGTGATTCCGGCACAGGAGATAATACTACCCCGGATAGCACCGAAGAATACCCACCCCAGCAAGATTCGGCACAGGAATATGGAGAAGCCAGCCCTCATGAGAGAGCGGCAGACCGAGAGGTCGAGGATGATAACTATATGCCTCCCTCCGAAGATGAGGCAAGCCTCGATGACGACGAATTCGTCGTACCATCAGACCCTGCCGAACAAGAGCGTTTCAAACGCAGGCTTTTAGCCATGGCAAGCAGCCTCGAGAAAAAGCAGCAATAGCTTAGAGCTGCACAAGATTTGCTAGCTGACAGATGGACTGAAGTCCTTGCAGCCGAAGAGTATGAACTCGAACGCCCCTCCAAGAGTTACCCAAAGCGCAGGCCGCTACCCCGATCAGAGGAGGAAGCACCTACATCACTAGCGCACGACATGGTAGACCGGCCACCTCGCGGCCGCGACAGAGAAGCCTCTCGGCCCTCCACCCAAGCCATGCCCCGACGCCGCTCAACTAAGGCACGGGAAAATGCGCCAGACCTGCGAGACGTACTGGAGGATAAGGCAAGACAAACAAGATCGATCTACGGATCGCGCAGGTGCCCTACGGCACGTGACGATGATCTTCACTCCGGATACAACAAATCCGGCCGGGCCGAACACAACAGGCATAGCTCTTCCGAGCTGCGTCATGATATAGCCCAGTACAGAGGCGCCGCACACCCGCTATGCTTCACGGATGAAGTAATGGATCATAAAATCCCAGAGGGTTTCAAACCCGTAAACATCGAATCATACGATGGCACAACAGATCCGGCGGTATGGATCGAGGATTATCTCCTTCACATCCACATGGCACGTGGTGATGATCTACACGCCATCAAATACCTCCTGCTCAAACTTAAAGGACCGGCCCGGCATTGGCTTAATAGCTTGCCAGCAGACTCAATCGGTTCTTGGGAGGACCTGGAAGCCGCATTCCTCGACCACTACCAGGGCACTTACATGCGACCACCGGATGCCAACGACTTAAGCCACATAATTCAGCAGCCAGAGGAATCGGCCAGGCAATTCTGGACACGGTTCCTATAAAAAAAACCATATAGTCGACTGTCCGGACGCAGAGGCCCTAGCAGCCTTCAAGCATAACATCTGCGACGAGTGGCTTGCCCGGCACCTGGGACAGGAAAAGCTGAAATCTATGGCAGCCCTCACGACACTCATGACCCGCTTTTGCGCGGGAGAAGACAGCTGGCTAGCTCGCAGTAACAACTTATCAAAGAACCCTGGTAATTCGGATACCAAGGACAAAAGTGGCAGGACATGTCGGAATAGGCAAAAACGCCGCGTTAGCAGCGACAGCAATGAAGACACGGCAGTCAATGCCGGATTCAGAGGCTATAAATCCGGTCAGCGGAAAAAGCCATTCAAAAAGAATACTCAGGGCCCGTCCAGTTTGGACCGAATACTCGACCGCTTGTGCCAGATACATGGCACCCCCGAAAGGCCAGCCAATCACACTAACAGGGATTGTTGGGTGTTCAAGCAGGCAGGCAAGTTAAGAGCCAAAAACAAAGACAAGGGGCTGCACAGCAACGACGAGGAGGAGCCCAGGCCACCGAACAACAATGGATAGAAGGGCTTTACCCCACAAGTGTGGACGGTGAACATGATATACGCAACCCACATTCCCAAGAGGGAGCGGAAGCGTGCGCTACGGGACGTATACGCGATGGAGCCAGTCGCCCCAAAGTTCAACCCATGGTCCTCCTGCCCGATCACTTTTGATCGAAGGGACCATCCCACTAGCATCCGTCATGGCGGCTTCGCCGCATTGGTTCTCGACCCAATCATCGACGGATTTCATCTCAGAAGAGTCCTCATGGACGGCGGCAGTAGCCTGAACCTGCTTTACCAGGATACAATGCGGAAAATGGGCATAGATCCCTCAAGGATTAAGCCCACAAAAACGACCTTTAAACGCGTTATACCAGGTGTAGAAGCCAACTGTACAGGCTCAGTAACACTCGACGTGGTCTTCGGATCCCCGGACAATTTCCAAAGCGAAGAGTTAATCTTCGATATAGTCCCGTTTCGCGGTGGCTATCACGCCCTGCTCGGACGAACCGCATTCGCAAAGTTCAATGCGGTGCCGCACTACGCATATCTCAAGCTCAAGATGCTAGGACCTCGAGGAGTAATCACGGTCAACGGAAACACCGAACGCTCCCTCCGTACGGAGGAGCACATGGCGGCTCTCGCAGCGGAAGTACAAAGTAGCCTTCTTAGGCAATTCTCCAGTCCGGCCGTTAAAAAGCCAGACACTGCCAAGTGCGCCCAGAGTAACCCACAGCAGGACCGCCTGGCACGCTCTGAGCAAGCGTAGCAATGCGGCCCCAACCCCAACTCTTGCGACATAGCGAAACCAGTGCCTCGCGTACATAATTACGCCCTTGAAATACCATGGGCACAGGGGAAGGGGCACAATAACGGCACGCCCAAAATACGGCTTAAAACGTACTAGGGGCTGCCGGATTCTTTTTTAATTTTTTCTTACTTTCAGGACTCCATACTTCGGACAACCTGTTCGGCAATTCGACTGCCGCACAAACGATGCAAGATCCAGGGAGGCAGACAAGCCATGCCACATTATGGAACTCCCGGGTGGTCTCTGTTACGAGCAGTATACCTGTTTTGAATACAATTCCGCGGCCTGCCCCTGGTAAGGACGTGTTAAATAGTCCAATATCCTTTTGCTTATCGCACTATTTGTATCGTTTGGCTTTGATAAATAGCCTCTCTATAAACAATGCATAGCTTTTTGTCTATTTTTTGCATTATCCTCTTTTCACATATATGTTTATCAAATTACATGATTGCACCCGTACACCATGGTACGGCAAACACGCCAGGGGCTTCAGTACCCCTCATTATGGTGTGAGAAGTCCGTACACTTTCACAAGTGCGGCACCCCGAACTTATAGCACTATATGCATCGGCTCTGAATCATGATTTGGGTCAATAGTTGGGTTTGCCCGGATCCTATGTTTTGGTGCCTTACGTTCCGCTATATCGGCTAAGGTAGCACTAGGAGAACCACTGCGATTGTGCCCCGGTTCAGCTGGGTTAAGCACCTCAATGGAGAAAGCTAAAACTGACTGTCATGATGAGGCGAGAGACCGGTCACTGTTCGAGAGGTTTTTCGAGTCCCTAAAGACTTATGCCGCTTCGAGCGAGGAGCTGGCTTTGTCCGGCCAAGGCGTGGATAGCACCCCAAACTCGGTCTTCCGAACTAGGGGCTTCGCCGAAATTTAAAATTATAGAGTTCTATGGCTAAGTGAGAGTGTTCAAGCATTATAGTCTGATTGCCTGGTTCGTTGTGCTGAGCGCCTCCCTGAAGGACCCAACTATGGGAAAAAGAGCACTCAAGTTTATCCCGAACACCCCAGCACTAGTGGCATGGGGGCAGAAGCCGACGACTGGCCATCTCTCAATTTTTTGATAAACGGCCGCACAGAAAGTAATATTTTAAATTCAATAAGCATTGCTTAGCGCATATGAACAAGTTTTCAGCGCACAGGATAAACACGAGCGAGTTCATTCAAAAATCACATCCTTGGTACATTCATCTGCCACAAGGCGGGCACCTGCAAGAACATCCTTGTAGTAGTTCTCGGGCTTGCGATGCTCCTTCCCTGGCGGCGGCCCGTCCTTCACAAGCTTCTCACCGTCCAGCTTACCCCAGTGCACCTTTGCACGGGCAAGGGCCCGACGGGCACCTTCGATGCAGACAGAGCGCTTGATGACCTCGAGCCTCGGACAGGCCTCCACCAGCCGCCGCACCAGCCCGAAATAGCTCCCAGGCAGCGCCTCTGCGGGCCACAGCCGAACTATGAAGCCCTTCATGGCCTGTTCGGCCGCCTTGTGAAGCTCGACCAGCTGTTTCAGTTGGTCGCTCAAGGGCACAGGGTGTCCGGCCTCAGAATACTGAGACCAGAACACCTTCTCCGTCGAGCTGCCCTCTTCAGCTCGGTAGAATGCGGCAGCGGCGGATACGCTACGGGGAAGATCTGCGAATGCCCCTGGAGAGCTCCGGATTCGGGTAAGTAACAAGTAGTTTACTTTTATATTTCTGCTTTGCATTAAGAATGCCTTACCCGCTGCTATCTTCCCCATCTCCTCCAACTCTTGGAGGGCCTTTTGGGCTTCGGCCTTGGCAGACTTGGCCGTCTCAAGGGCCGTCGCGAGCTCGGATGCTTGCGCCTTTGACTCAAGCTCCACACTCTCATGTTTTTTCATGAGAGCCTGAAGCTCTTGCTGCACCTCACCGACCTGAGTGCCAAGTCTGTCTCGCTCGGTACGCTCCGTGGCTGTTTTCTTTTCGGCCTCAGACAGTGCCTGCTTAAGGGTCGCCACCTCAATCGTGGCCCCTACAACAAGCAGTATAATCCTGTTATTTTTTTGCAATCACGCCTTTTTATAGGCACTTTCTCTGTAAGGTATTTCTTACCTTCTTTCTCCTCGAGCCGCCGCTTGGCAAGGCCGAGCTCTTGCTCGCTCCGCTCGAGGTCCTGCTTCAGGACACCCACCTCCACAGTCAGTGCGGCGGTGGATAGCAGCGAAGCCTGCATACGCATATTGACTCTTTTTTTGTTAGACTCCTGCGATATTTAATAGATCCTCTATTCGGCTTTTCTTTTCGAACGCCAAACAGAGCATCAGGGGCTACTGTCTATGTGGTAATATTTTTACATATTTTTACTTACCTCGAAGCCTGTTAGAAGGCTAGCGCAAGCTTCAGTCAGTCCGCTCTTGGCGGACCGAACCTTCTGGATCACCCTACTCATAATAGTACGGTGCCCCTCGTCGATGGAGGCGCCGTCAAGCACCTCCAGCAGATTGTCCGGCACCTCCGGTTGGACGGAGGCCGCAGGCTCAGAAGGCTTGCTCCTCTTGGAAGGAGTTCGCCTACCGCGGTCCGGAACTGTGGAAGATTCCGGCGCGGTGTCCGGCACGAAGCCGGACTTGGAGCCCTGGGGGGCCTTATCCCGTTCACTACCGGAGTCCGGGAGGTTGCCTTGCGGCTCCTCCAGGACCACCTCCTCCTGCCCCGGAGCTTGTCGCGACACCACTTCGGCATCGTCTGCATCGTCTGAGTTCACGTCCGATGAGTCCAAGGAGCCGCCCGACGATTCGTTGAATTCGGCCCGGGGCGGGCTGCATAATTACGTTCGACATTAGGGAAAGCTGTGCAATAAAGGAACATCATGAGTTACTCTGATATCCGAACTTACGATTTCGCCGGACGCTTGGCCCTGTTTGGCCACTCCTCTTCGCCCTCTTCAGCGTCGGGGGAGTAGTCCGGCGGAGGGGTCTTCCTTTTCCTAGACCCCTCGGCCTCCCCCGTTGGGGCGGCCTTCCTCTTCTCTCCTCCCTCCGCTGGGGGGGGAGAGTTTTCTTCTTCCTCCTCCTCGTTTTCACGGGAAGAGGGCGTCTTGGACTCGTCGGATGACGAGTCCGACACCACCACGTTAAGGGCACTCTTTCGAGTCCCTGTGGTCTTTTTCTTCTTGGCCTTCTTCTCCGGCACCACATAAGGCGCCGGAACCAGCAGCTTCACTAGTAGAGCTGGGGTTGGGTCTTCGGGCAGCGGAGCCGGACAGTTAATCGGTCCGGATATCGCCCGCCAAGCCTGTCAAAGGTAAGGGAGTTTAGATCCCGCATAGAGTCAAACTATGAAAAAAGCTCAACATCCTGTAAAAGGTGAAGGTAGCGTACCTCGCTAGCGTGACGCTGCGAGCTGTATCCGCGGTCCTCGGAAGCGGATGAGGGAGCCTCGGCGCCCTTGAATAGCACCTTCCAGGCATCTTCGTACGTCGTGTCGAAGAGCCTGCTAAGGGTTTGGTGCTGCGCCGGGTCGAACTCCCACAGATTAAAATCCCGTTGTTGGCACGGGAGGATCCGGCGGATGAGCATAACCTGGATTACATTAATAAGCCGGATTGGCTTGTTCACCAGGGACTGGATGCATGTTTGCAATCGGTCACCTCTTTTTCGTCACCCCACGACAGGCCCGTCTCTTTCCAGGACATAAGCCACGTGGGGGGTCCGGATCGGAACTCGGGGGCTGCGATCCATTTCGGATCGCGTGGCTCGGTGATGTAAAACCACCCGGATTGCCACCCCTTTAGGGTCTCCACAAAAGAGCCCTCGAACCATTGGACGTTGGCCATCTTGCCCGCCATGGCGCCTCCGCACTCCGCCTGGCTGCCGCGCACCACCTTGGGCTTGACGTTGAAGGTCTTGAGCCAGAGGCCGAAATGAGGGCGGACGCGGAGGAAAGCCTCGCACACGACGATAAATGCCGAGATGTTGAGGATGAAGTTCGGGGCCAGATCGTGGAAATCCAGGCCGTAGTAGAACATGAGCCCCCGGACAAATGGGTGGAGTGGAAAACCCAGTCCGCGGAGGAAGTGAGGAAGAAATACTACCCTCTCATGGGGCCTTGGGGTGGGGAGAAGCTGCCCCTTTTCAGGAAGCCGGTGCGCGATGTCCTTAGACAGGTATCCAGCCTTCCTTAGCTTCTTGACTTGGCCCTCCATGGCGGAGGAGACCATCCACTTGCCTCCCGCTCCGGACATTGCTGGAGAAGGTTGAGGTGTGAAGTGCGGGCTTGGGCGCTGGAGCTCGAGTGCGCAGGAGATGGATAGGCAAAGGAGGAAGAAGGCGTAGGTAAAAAGGTGGGTCCTTATCCCCTTATATGGGAGGATGCGGTTGTGCGTCCCCACCATCCTAGTAAAACTCGCTTGCCTCCCAAGCGTCATGATAAATGGCGCGGTTGGGTTACCCACGTCTGTATTGATGAGAATCCCGTGAAAGGGGTACACGATCTCTGCTTTGACAAGACGTGCCAAGGAAACCGCCTCACAAAATGTGCTGAGGTGGAAAAGTAAAAACGATTCGAGTAAAGGACTTGGCCGTA
Organism: Triticum aestivum; assembly: GCF_018294505.1. Taxonomy (NCBI): domain Eukaryota; kingdom Viridiplantae; phylum Streptophyta; class Magnoliopsida; order Poales; family Poaceae; genus Triticum; species Triticum aestivum. The sequence continues at coordinate 310,218,880 of NC_057797.1, forward strand.
GTGTGATGACGCACTATGGAATACGTCAGCAAATTTGATTTGTGTTAATATTATTCTCTCTATGGCAATATGTGGAAACTTATTTTGCAGAGCCGGACAATACTCTTGGTGTTTACGATCTTCTATGAAGGACTTGGAGGAGGAACCCGCCTTGCAATGCCGAAGACAATCTGCGCGCCGGACTCGTCGTCATTGAAGCCTGGTTCAGGGGCTACTGAGGGAGTCCTAGATTAGGGGGCGTTCGGGTAGCCGGACTATACCTTTAGCCGGACTCCAGGACTATGAAGATACAAGATTGAAGACTTCGTCCCATGTCCGGATGGGACTTTCCTTGGCGTGGAAGGCAAGCTTGGCGATGTGGATATTCAAGATCTCCTACCATTGCAACCGACTTTGTGTAACCCTAACCCTATCTGGTGTCTATATAAACCGGAGGGTTGTAGTCCGTAGGACATCAACTCCATATACAACAATCATACCATAGGCTAGCTTCTAGGGTTTAGCCTCCTTGATCTCGTGGTAGATATACTCTTGTACTACCCATATCATCAATATTAATCAAGCAGGAGTAGGGTATTACCTCCATCGAGAGGGCCCGAACCTGGGTAAAAACATCGTGTCCCTTGTCTCCTGTTACCATCCGGCCTTGACGCACAGTTTGGGACCCCCTACCCGAGATCCGCCGGTTTTGACACCGACACTCGTCGTTGTCCAGACCACCGCCCTGGCGCTCTTGGCGCGGCGTGCTCAACATGGTCAACGACCGACTTTCATCGGAAGAGTACTGTACGTGGAGAGGTTGACAGCTGGGTCCAGGCGGCCGCCAGGAAGTGCCTCCTTATTACGCGCAAAATAATTATTCCTCCACCTTACAGCACGGACCCACCGGACGGGCCACCTTATTTCGCGAAAAAAACGTTTCCCCCTGACTGCTCGGACCCACCGGACGGGCCAGCGTATTTCGCGAAAAAAACGTTCCCCCCCGCTCTCAGCTCAGACCCACCAGAAGTGCCTCCTTATTACGCACAAAAATGAATACTTCTCCTGCTAGCCGGGACCCACCATGGTGGGAGGCTGACTTGTGGGCCTACTAAGTTGACTGGGACGGGGGCCATTGTCAACTTTAGTCAATATGAATGATTCTAGCTCCACTGACCGTACGATGTCCATCCAACGGCCGTAGTGCTTCTTCAACCTCTGGTCTTCTTACTCCAGCCGCCCAAAGCAGCACCGGTCGTGCCGCATGCTCCTGCCTCCTGTGGTCGGCTGTGCTGCCATGGAGGCCTCACCGCCCCCTACTATTCCCACCGCTGGTCAGGCCCTGCGGCGACAGCAGCCTCACGCCGCAGCCGAACCAGTGAACCCTTGTACTCCTCTCCGAAGGGGGGGCTTCCACTGTCGCGTCTTCCCTGGCTCCCCGTCATCCCCTTCCTAGGCCTCGCCGTCGTCCACCGCCCTGGTGCTCTCGGCGCGGCGTGGTCAATGTGGTCAAGGAACGACTTCCATCGGACGTGGACTGTACATGGAGAGGCTGACAGCTGGGTCCACAGCGGCAGCAAGGAAGTGCCTCCTTATTACGCGAAAAATAATGATTCCTCCACCTGACAGCAGGGACCCACCGGACGGGCTACCGTATTTCGCGAAAAAAACGTTTCCCCCTGACTACTAGGACCCACCAGCTACACCTTCGCACGCAAGGAAGTGCGTCCGGGCAAAAAAAATGATTCGCCCCCTGACTGCTGGGACCCACCAGCTACATCTTCGCACGCAAGGAAGTGCGTCTGGGAAAAAAAAAGAAAACCAAAACGATTCGCCCCCCTGACTGCTAGGACCCACCCCCCCCCCCGACTGCTGGGACCCACCAGCTACATCTTCGCAGCAAGGAAGTGCATCCGGGCAAAAAAACGATTCGCCCCCTGACTGCTGGGACCCACCAGCTACATCTTCGCATTAAGGAAGTGCCTGACAGTCGGGACCCACCTGGTCGAAGCGTACGTAGCGTTGTCATTCTGGTCGCGAACGTGTACGTACATACTGGTCGATGTAGAGGCGCGCACGTAGCATGTACACATACGTACAGCGGCCAGGGTGCAAGAAAGAAAATACGGCCACGTATGTGTACATACGGGCGGGGTCTCGAACGCCTACTCGCACATACGTACGGCGAGGGCTGTGTACATGGCTGGGTCGGAACGGAGAAACAACGTCGTCGTCGTGTTCATGGGTCGGAACGGAATGCGTGGTCGTGTTCATCGGGAGGGCTTGGACGGAAGAGGTGATGGAAACGAGGCATGGCGTACCGCACAACGGAGGAAATGGACCTCCTACGGTCGAAACGGGGGTCCTGTTGATCGGGAGGGGTGTGGCGTACCGCAAAACGGAGGAAACAGACCTCCTACGGTCGAAACGGGGGTCCTGTTGATCGGGAGGGGTGTGGTGTACCGCAAAACGGAGGAAACGGACTTGTGTTGGAGCGCTACGGTCGAAACGGGGGTCCTGTTCATCGGGACGGGTGTGGCGTACCGCAAAACGGGACTCCACGGGATATTGTTCATCTCCACCGTCGACCCCCTCCAGCCTCCACGAGCTACTGTTCATCCACCGTCGACCTCCTCCAGCCTCCACGGGCTCCTATTCATCCAGCCTCCACCGCGCGCTACTCCACCAGCTACTGTTCAACGACCCCTCCACCGTCTACTGTTCATCCAGCCCTCCACACCACGGGGTCCTGTTAAACCACCCCTCCACGGGCACCCCTCCACGGGCACCCCTCCATTGTCTACTGTTCATCCAGCCCTCCACAACACCACGGGGTCTTGTTCATCCAGAGACAACACCACCGCTCACTGTTCATCCAAACCCCCCCCCCCCCGCAAGGCTCACTCTTCATCCCATCGATCGGCTTTAGTTAGCAGCAGTAGCCAAGGAATCGCTCGATCGGGTTCAGTTAACAGCCATCGATCGATCGCTCGGGTTCAGTAACGCGTAGCCTGCAGTGCAATCGCTCGGGTTCAGTTAGAGCCCAACGCCTCGCTCGGGTTCAGTTAGAGCCAACGCCTCGCACACACGCGCCTCGCACACACGCGCGTACGTGTACGAGAGAAACGCGCATCGCTCGGCCTCCGACCTCCCACCATAACCGGGAACTCCCCGAAATTTTTCTCCCCCTCGCTTCTACCACGGTTTTTCCGTCATGGACGGCCCAAAGAATGTCATGCAGCTGCGTCTCCGGCCCGCCCAAGACGAAAAGCCCATTTTCTGTCATGATTTTTTGTCATAGAAGTAGGAGCCCACCACATCTATGATGATACCGGGTTTTGTCACAATTATCGTCATAGAAGTGTCATATGTATGACAGAAAAAAAATTCGTTCGGCCCAAAATGTCACAGATGTGTCTTTTTTGTAGTGACCCTTCTCGGTAATTTCTGGTCAGGACCACCTTCAAAAGTGGTCCTACCATGGGTCCCATCCATTTCCGATGATAAGCTAAAAATCATCCATTGCGTTGTCTTCAACAAGGTAGTCCACATCATCCATTCTAGTCTGGGTATGCCATCCTTTCGAACTCCTTCGAACGATCGTTTGTGCATTTCCTTAGGCTGGTATAGAGAGTTTCAATGATCTCTATATCAAAAGTAATTATTTTTGCCACTTAAGGGAATAGCTCTACGAGTCACCTCCAATAAGGTGCCTCATTATGGTATTATGGGCAACATAACTCCTCGCTACTTCGAAACCCCCCTCACCATCTAATTAAGCATGGAATTGTTGCCTACCTATTGAACCTTCGTCATCAGTTCCTTGCCATTCCCCCCTGAGGTGTGTTTGTGTCTCAGCTCAAGAGATGTTTCAACGTCTCACTCCATGAGTTGATCCTGAGTATTCAATCTTCGAGGACATCGATTCCTGTAGAGTTTCTTTCTGCCATCATCGTGTTGGATGGAGATCTCGAAAGCAAAGACATCAAAATCAAATTGAAGCAAGGAACCAACATCTTCAAGAAGGGCAGTTGGATCGAGAAGATCGTGTTAGCTTTGTGTTCTCTCCGTCTTCTTACCTCACGTCTTGAATCTCGGGACGAGATTCCTGTTTAGTGGGGGCGAGTTGTCACATCCCTCGCTTTTGGTGATGCCTAGTGTTTGCATCATGTTTAACTTTCATGGAAATTTGAAATGGGGGTGATCAAACCCTAGCACTTTGAAATCCAAATAGGCCCAGCTTAAAAAAATGCTTTCAATGAACCAAAGTACCCTTCATAAATGTTTGCTAATTTTGGCAAGGCTTTGGATCCAAACCGAAAATATTGAACATTTTTAAGGAATATTTTGGGCACTGAAATTAAATCATATTGTATTTGAATTTGAATTTATATTTTCAAATGTATCAGAAATATTTGTGTGCACTTAGAAAAGTCCATATAAGCCACATAGGTATTTACAGAAAGTTCTGGCACTAATTTGAATTTGTTTTGAGTTTAAACAGTGGCAAAACAAAACAAAACAGAAAAACAGAAACAAAAGAAAAACGAAAGGCCACCGGGCCTCTTACCCACACCCACCTAGCGGCCCACCTACCTGGTCCAGCCCACCTACCCCCACCGCGCCGTCTTCCACCTCGCGCCAGTAGGCGAGGCGCGTGCCCGACGCGCGCACACTGCCGTGCGGCCACCTCCTCCCTGCCTAGCTGGCCCCCTCCTCCCTCTGGACGCCCTGGAACGTCGACACGCACCCCCCGATCCCTCTCACTCTTCCCCTGGACCTCTTCCCCTCCTCTGCTCTCTCTGCGAGGCACCACCGAACGCAGCTGTCGCCACCGACGAACACCACCGTGGCCACAGCCACTGCCTCGCCTCACCGATGCTCTCAGAGGCTCCGCTGCAACCTCTTCTCCCTCCTCGCCGAGCTACACGAGCCAGGACGGCCCCAAGATGACGCCTGTGGCCTTCTTCCCCGACCACGACCGCCGGATGCCGCCGTCTGATTCACCGTCTCCAACGCCTCCCTGAGCCCGCTGATCTACTCTACGTGTCCACTGTGAGCCCCTGCGTCGAACCCCTCTCTCCGCTTGCTCATTTGCTTCCTGCAACCGCAACGGCCATCATGGCCGAGAGCTTGGCTCCGCCGGCCATGCCGCCGCCGTGACCACGGCCACGCAAGCTTGCAGCCGAGCACCCTAACGTGCTCAGGGCGACCCTAGGATCCTAACTCGGCCAACCACTGCTCCATCCGTCCACCGTAGCGCCGATCTCGTCGTTGTATGAACTCCGGCCGCCACACTAGTCATCGTCGCTGCCGTTTTGGTCCACGCCGGCTCGAACCGATGGCACCGCTGGACGCGGGCGAGTGCCCGCATCACGTAGACGCCCTCCGCCGGCCATTTGGTCACCGGAGGAGGAAACCCGCACCCCTCCGCCGTCCCTGGCCTTGCCGGCGACGAGCCATTGACCTGGTCCGGCGGGTTTGACCCTGCTTGATCGGGGTTTGACTTCCCCCCTGACTCACTAACGTGTGGGCCCCAGGCCACTAACTAAACTAGGTTAGTATAAGTTTAACGCTAACTAAACTTAGTTAGTTTAATTGAGGTTGACAGACGGGACCCACAGGTCAGGGTTGACCTGGACCATCTCAGTTGACCGCTGACGTCACACTGACGCCAGGCTGACGCAGTAAATCATTTTCTGGATTTAAGTTTATTCAGAAAATTCCAGAAAATGCCCAAAACTTCAAAAAATCATAGAAATTAATCTATAGCTCAGAATGAAATAATTTATATATGAAAAATTATCAAAAAAATGCAATCTATCCATTTATGCTACTTTCATGCATGTTAAACCAACTTATACCCACTGTATAAGTGAAAACATGATAATGGCATTTTAAATGCTAAATATGGAGTTTTCATATGAACCCTTGGTCCATATGGACTTCATTTAAATTGTTGCTAGATGCATTAGTGCAAATCATAAAATTATTGCCATGTCATGATCACGCATCATATTGAGCATTGCATTGATCATGTTTCTTCTCTGTTTGCCGGTGTTGTTCCCCCCTCGGTAGACGTTGTTCCGACGTTGTGATCGTTGACACTGATGAAGACTCATTGTTATCTTCAGAAGTGCCAGGCAAGCAAAACCCCCTTGTTCATTCTGATACAATCCCACTCTCTTGCTCCTGCTCTCTTTTACTGCATTAGGACAACACCGTTTCAACTGTTACATGTTGCGATAGCTGAACCCCTTTCCTCTGCATGACCTGTCATTGCCACAGTAAATAGATGAAACCCACTAGCATGAGTAGGAATTGTTTGAGCCCTGATGTGCCTGCTCATTCATGCTTGTTTGTCTTGCCTGTATTGCTTAGGATTGTGTCAGGTCTGATTCATCAGGGATGAATCGGAGGTGTGTGAACATGTCCTACTATTGAGAGCTAAGTGTGTGAACACAATTTGGTAAAGGTATCGGTGAGAGGCCATGTAGGAGTACCTGGTGGGTTGTCTCATTTAAGTCGTCCTTAGGAACTGAGTTCTGTGTTTGTGATCCATGAAACTGCTACTACCACACGTTGGGCCCTGAAATATGACCCCGCTCGACTTATTAACCACCCTTGTCCTCTGTCCAGGACTTGGAACTAGTTTCTGGTGTTTGTAGGATATGTGTTGGCGGCCGTGCGTAGCGCTGACCCTAGGGGTGGGCTATGATGCGGTAGATACATCGTGGCACGGTGTACCGGGCGCCCGTTTGGTGTCTCGGGAACCCTGCACACATCATTTGGGGCTGTGAGCGAAACTCCGGCCGGATCTCCTCGCAGATGGAACCCGAATAGGTGATAAATCTGGACTAGAGACTTGTGTGGTTAGTTAGGTCATGGTCTACACCCACATAGGCTTTCGCTTGAAGTCTGCCGAGCACATGTCGTGTACAGACGCTAAGTGGTGGAAACATGTGTGAAGAAGTACACCCCTGCAGGGTTATAATATGATCTTTGAATAGCCGTGTCCACGGTAAAAGACTTCTGGGTTGCCTATAACAGTTCATAGATAACTTGAAGTAGATACTCTAAAATGCGCAAGATAAGCGTGAGTGCTATGGATGGCGTTCTCGTAGGGAGATGGGAGCGGATCCATAGTGGGGTATTGATATGGTGAATATGTGGACTCGTGTGCGCCACCTCAAAAGAGTTGCTTACCGTTGTAGTTCAGGTTAGCCACTGAGTCAAAGCAGGCTTGCTGCAGTTAAACTCCACCCCCCCCCCTTTGTTGATACCGATGCATATGTAGTTAGTTCTGATGTAAGTCTTGCCGAGTACATTTGAACTCATGTTTGCCTATTTTATGTTTTGCAGAGAGACGTCGGTCTCGCTAGTAGTTCCGTGTGGACTTCGACGTTTTGCTTGATACCTCAGCTACGATCTTGTGCCCTCGGCAGGATCTAGTAGATAGTTAGGCTTCTTAGCCTTTTTCATTTGTAGATGTCTGTACTCAGACATGTTAAGCTTCTGCATGGGCTTTGATTTGTATGCTATGATTGTTGGGTCATGAGACCCATGTTTGTAATATCTCGCTCCTCGGAGCCTAATGAATAAATACTTGAGTCGTAGAGTTATGTTGTGATGCCATGTTGTACTTACACATATCGAGCATATTGTGTGTATGATTGAAATGCTTGGTATGTGTGGGCTCCGGCAATCTAGTTATTTATCCTTGGCAGCCTCTCTTATGGGGAAATGTAGTCTAGTGCTTCCATGAGCCATAGTAGTCCGCTACAGCCCAGTTCACCGGAGTCCTGTTAGCCCAGCACTATTGCTCAGGACACCTGACTGGGCGGCATGTGTTTCACTTTGTTCCTGTGTTTGTCCCTTCGGGGAAATGTCACGCGGTGACATCCGGAGTCCTGCCTAGCCTGCTACAGCCCGGGTTCCCGGAGTCCTGTTAGCCCAGTGCTACAGCCCGGATTCACACGCTGCTGACCGACATGCTCGATGTGATTCATGTATGCCTGTCCCCATAGGTTAGTGCCGCTTTGGGTTCACGACTAGCCATGTCGGCCCGGGGTCTCTGTCATATGGATGCTAGCAACACTATCATATACGTGAGCCAAAAGGCGCAAATGGTCCTGGGCCATGGTAAGGCGACACCCGTGGGAATACCGTGCATGAGGCCGCAAAGTGATATGAGGTGTTACCGGCTAGATCGATGCGACTTGGAATCGGGGGCCTGACAGTTCAAAACATCATTGAAGTCCCGGTTCGAAGCCGTAAAGCATGGCACACTGAACTATCGAGTAGTCATCAACACGTGACTGCCAGGCATTCACAATGTCTGCAGTTGCTAGCGCAGGTGGTACACCTAGCGGTGTTTCTAGGACGTAACTCTTTTGTGCAGCAATGAGGATAATCCTCAAGTTACGGACCCAGTTCGTGTAATTGCTACCATCATCTTTCAACTTTGCTTTCTCAAGGAACGCATTAAAATTCAACGGAACAATAGCACGGGCCATCTATCAACAATCAACATAGAAAAGCAAGATACTATCAGGTACTAAGTTCATGATAAATTTAATTTCAATTAATCATATTACTTAAGAACTTCCACTTAGATAGACCTCCCTCTAATCCTCTGAGTGATCACGTGATCCATATCAACTAAACCAAAACCGATCATCACGTGAACTGGAGTAGCTTTCAATGGTGAACATCACTATGTTGATCATATCTACTATATGATTCACGCTCGACCTTTCTGTCTCAGTGTTCCAAGACCATATCTGCATATGCTAGGCTCGTCAAGTTTAACCTGAGTATTCTGCGTGTGCAAAACTGGCTTGCACCTGTTGTAGATGGACGTAGAGCTTATCACACTCGATCATCACGTGGTGTCTGGGCACGACAAACTTTGGCAATGGTGCATACTCAGGGAGAACACTTTTATCTTGAAATTTAGTGAGAGATCATCTTATAATGCTACCGTCAATCAAAGAAAGATAAGATGCATAAAAGATAAACATCACATGCAATCAATATAAGTGATATGATATGGCCATCATCATCTCATGCTTGTGATCTCCATCTCCGAAGCACCGTCATGATCACCATCGTCACCGGTGCGACACCTTGATCTCCATCGTAGCATCACTGTCGTCTCGCCAATCTTACGCTTCTACGACTATCGCTACCGCTTAGTGAGAAAGTAAAGCATTACAGGGCGATTGCATTGCATACAATAAAGTGACAACCATATGGCTCCTTCCAGTTGCCGATAACTCGGTTACAAAACATGATCATCTCATATAATAAAATTTAGCATCATGTCTTGACCATATCACATCACAACATGCCCTGCAAAAACAAGTTAGATGTCCTCTACTTTGTTGTTGCAAGTTTTGCGTGGCTGCTACAGGCTTAGCAAGAACCGTTCTTACCTACGCATCAAAACCACATCGATAGTTTGTCAAGTTGGTGTTGTTTTAACCTTCGCAAGGACCGGGCGTAGCCACACTCGGTTCAACTAAAGTTGGAGAAACTGACACCCGCCAGCCACCTCTGTGCAAAGCACGTCGGTAGAACCCGTCTCGCGTAAGCGTACGCGTAATGTCGGTCCGGTCCACTTCATCCAACAATACCGCCGAACCAAAGTATAACATGCTGGTAAGCAGTATGACTTATATCACGCACAACTCACTTGTGTTCTACTCGTGCATATAACATCAATGCATAAAACCTGGCTCGGATGCCACTGTTGGGGAATGTAGTAATTTCAAAAAAAATTCCTACGCACACACAAGATCATGGTGATTGATGTAGGGTGGAACCCTAGATGGCCGATCTTTCACGAAAGGAGCGGATCCCTACGAGGAACACGAAGAACACGAGGGGGAAAATGAGGGGAAACACAAGAGAAACACTCAACCAACAAGAAATAGATCACACATGTGCTAGATCCTCGAAACACAAAGAGAGATACAAGATCCAAAGTCAGCAACGGACGATACAAAAGGTAACCGGTCTTCTCCGTGAGGAGGTCTTGAATTCACGGGGGGATCTTCCCTTAGAAAGGGGGCTTGAATCCAAAGGGATCTTCTCCGTAGAGGCCGCGGTCTCTCTCGTGGAGTAGATCCGATATGGATGAGCGTAGCTCTATCTCTCAAATGAGCTATCACAATGCTAACCCTAACTAGGAGGAGGTGGAGGATTATATATAGTCTAGGTCCATGAAGGGGTAAGTGGAAGAGGGATACATGGGCCTCGTGCCCGATCTCTGTATGCAGACAGGTACCGGACGTCCGCTGGGGACCTGTCGTCCGATGGCTCGAGGGCTTCCGAACGTCCGGTAGTCGCCGGACTTCCGCTCACTTTGGCTCGGTTGAGGTGGCACCGGACGTCCGGTAGCTGGCGGTCATCCGGTCGCCGGTCGTCCAGTGTCGTCGGTCTTCCGCTGAATGGGCTCGGATGTAGATGTGCCGGTCGTCCGGTGGGGTCCGGACGTCCGCTCGCCAGGAGGGGCCGGTCGTCCGGTGTTGTTCGGACGTCCGCTCACTGGAGCTTCTTCGGCAGCTCTTCTTCTTGTGTCTTCGTTTCCACGCTTCCCTCACGGACGGTGTAGTTGTACACTTGCGCTCGCACTCCTCCTCATCGTCCGTAGCGTTCCGACAATACCTATGCATGCAGACGAGTGGAGTGTCAAGTAGTATACCATCCTCGAAGGGGTCAAGTGAACACGCGTAAAGGAGATGATTCACCTTTGTGTATGTGAAGTGGATGTTGAACGTGTCACTTGCCAAACGGACTCTTGACATAGTGATGTCCGTAGGATGCTCCACATCATCTCCCCTCCCTTGGGAAAGATCCGACCTTGGATCAAAAACCAAATCACCATGGGAAAGAGATGGCTTCGCCGTGTAGGAGTGGACGTTCACCAAGTAGTCATCATCTTCAAGCTTGAAGTGGGCACTCTCCAATATCGCACCATCTTGGGATTCCTTCAAAAGGAGCAAAGATAACAAACACTTGGAAAAACAAATGTGGTTAGCGTTAGTGCAAAACCAAGCATTCAAGATGTGATTCACCAAAAAAGTGTCATCATCATGCGAAGCATATGGTTTGACAAAGGATAGCGACATGGCATATAAGCACATAAATTCAGCACAATCAAAGATATCATGGGGACAAGCATGTAAATGTGAGGTAGTGATGCAAATATGTGTAACAAGAGAATAAGCATCTACCTCAAGATCATAGCAAGCATGGGCAAATTTCTCAATGAAAGGTCTATGGTAGGCATAGGAATCATTCACAACACCAAATAAAATGAAGTGTCTAAACACACGGGTCAAGTGCAAGACAATCCAAGCATAATGTCCATTGGGTATAGTGAATATCGTGTGGCACTCAACAGAATGGAAAGAGCAATTGTTCATCATGTGTGAGGCAATCAAGGCAAGCATGTAGCAGTCAATGGGACATGGCATATGTGAAGTGATGACATTGTTGCAACCAAACATGTGATAGGAGCAAGTAATCCAAGAATTGGATGCAACACACAAGGCATATATATCATGATGCATGGAATTGTGAAAATGACAAGTGGAAGCAAGATCTCTAACATGTGCGCATGAAAGGGGTCCAAGATGACAAATAAGTCGCATGGTGCAAGCAACACTAGTATGATCCACAATATGCATGCTCATGGTTTGGGGGTTCTCAAAAGAGAAGGATATCACCTTGAAAGCATGTTCTTGTGCGTCCTTCACAATGCCGAAGTACAAGCAAGTGCGATGTAGAATCGTCGTGGTAGAAGGTGGTTCGCTCTCAAGAGCTCGGATTGTCAACTCACGTGACGTGGAAGTTGACACGAAGTCCAAGTATCCTACCCATGCACACAACAAAAGAAAGAATGTATGTGCATGGTAGATAAACACATCATCCATCATGATGGTTCTCTTCTCTTGCACATAACCATTAGAAGCACAAGTGCGTGAAGAATATGATGCAAAAATGGCAATATTCATGGCATTAGGTATATGGTGCAAAGAGGTAAGACAAACATGCTTCATAAGGAATATGTCAAAATCTCCAAATATATGTGAGAATGCTATGGGGGAAAATTCATTATCAAGACTAAATGCATAATTGCACTCAATACATGGCAAATCATCTAGCATGAGAGAGGCAACATATGGAGAGATATGACAAGAAGCAATAACAATCATGTCGTGCAAACTAGTGGAGCGAAGATGCAACACACTAGAGGAAATCATGGCAATGATGTCATGTGAGTAAATAATAGGCATAGGGAATGCACATGACATATCGCGAGCATGAACACAAAGCAAGATCATAGTATAATCATAGGCATGGGGCACAAAGCAAACATCGCAATAATAAGTGATATCTCCACCAAGCTTGCAAATACACATAGAAGTTCTAGAATCAATCATCATGTGTAATGCAAAGCATGGGTGACAAATGCATGGCAAAGGCATAGGAATGAGCATATCATGCAAAGTGAACATGGCAAGATGGGCATATAATGTGTAATGGACAATAACCCGTAGCCAAGTGAGGGCCAAGTAGAAGAAATGTGCGAAGTATTTGCGCGAAGAGAGCGGTGGGAAAGGCAATCCATGGGATTCCAAGTCATCACTACTCTCTAGAGCTCATTTCGTCAACTCGTGGGATTGCGAGGTTGACAAGTATTCATGGGTACCTACACAAAAGAGACACAGACGGAAGAAATTGTGTGTGTGGTAAATGTACACATCATCCATCATGATGTGTATGTGCACATGATAGTTAGTACAAGATAAGCATCGCTCAAAGAAATTTGATGCATGGTATAAGAACATGTCTTCCATCATGAAAGAATAGTTATTGTGTATGACACGACGGGGACACAAATTGAGCGTGCAAGTATAAGGCACATCAATAGCATGTTTATTCATGGGGAGCATATTGTGCACATAAGTATGAGTATCATGCAATGGATGGGAGTGATCAAAATCTCCTAAAATGTATGAGGAAACTATGGGGGTCTCCTCATGAGCAATATTGGAAACATCATATGGAGAAAAAGGACAAAATCCAAAGCAATACATATCCGAAGCTAGGTGGTCATGGCATGGCATATGAGATAAATGATGCAAAGGAAGCATATCAATATCATCACAAGAAAAACAAATGTTGATAACCATGGGCTTGTCATCTATGCCATATGTGCAAATTGGGTTCATTTTTATAGCATATGCATAGTCACTATGAAGAGATTGCAAATATGACATATGATTGATCTCATGCATAGCATATGACAAGTCAAGCGGATTGGCAAACATGATGTGACCTAAGGAATTGTCACAAGAGATCCTATGCAACATGGCATCACAACTAATAGACTCCGCATGGAAATCATCATACTCGTCATAAATGGGTAAATCATCGCATGGGGAAATCATACTAGCATTAAGCATGTCAATAGGGGGATCAACATCATGCAAGCAATCAATGTCATGAATGTCCATTAGTGGGACTAGAGCATCACCTTCACCTATGTTACCTTGTTCATTCCACTCAAGTGGTGTAGGTGAGGTGGGAAAGACCAAATGGTGGTCAAGATCATCATTGGGATGGAACCATGTGGGGGGTGCATCATATTCCACCATGGCCATCGTCTTGTCCAAAGGTAGGATGAAGTCGTCGAGAATCGGCGCATCATCATATAAGGGACCTAGCACCAAATGAGAAGACACAATAGAGGTAGACATCAAGTCGTTAGTGTTAAAAGTGGCCTCACATGACCTATCAACTATCTCACTCTCCCTGTGTGGTGGTTCACTCACTCCCACAAAATAGGTGCACTCAATCTCACGTAAGGTGGAGTCACTCATCTCACTCAAGTGGTGGGGGTTGTGGCTCTCCTCACATGGGAATTGGGGTAACACATCAATTGGGCTAGTGGTGAAGTCACTCTCACTCTCAATATGGTGGCACAAGTCACTCAAGTCATCATACGTCGCCGTGGTCGAAGGGAAAATCCCATGCTCACCCATCTCGCTGTTGTCGCCATGGATGAAGGCCGAAGATGGCATATCATCACTCTCGCCTCCTAAGATGGAAGCATCATCCTTGCTCGCCACCGTGTCGCTCGCCTCCAAAGCTTGGTCCTTGAGGGTCTCCGTAGTCGTACTCGGCGCCGCACCGTCTTGAAAAAGAGTCATGGAGGACTCGGCATCGTCAATGCCACAAAGAAAGATGGCGTCAAACTTGGGAGTATTGTCTTGGAGCTCGTCGGGCTTGGACATCATGGTGGTACTAGTCTCATGCTCGTTCTCATGGAGCTTGGTCGTCGCGAAGTGAGTTTGGGGTGCAGAAAGTTTGGTCTTCATGAGTTCTTGTTCCGCCTTGAGAGACCCAATGTAGTTGTCGTCGAGGGACTTGTAGTTCTCGAGGAAGATCGTCTTGGAGATGTCGTTGTGCAATCCCATCATGAAGTGGAACTTCATCGAAATGGGGTCATCCACGCCGGCTCGTCGTAAGGCAATCTTCATCTCCTTGAAGTACTCGTCGATGGACTTGGATCCTTGGATGGTGTTCTCCAATTGGCGTTGAAGTTGTTCCGTGTAGGTTGGAGGCACAAACTCTCGCCGCAAAGCTCTCTTCGTCTTGGGCCAACTCATGTCGTAGCTCTCCAAAGGTGTGTGAAGCCACCATTTGGACGCGTAGTCGTGGAAGTTCCTTGTGGCGCACTTCACTTGATCTTCGGGAGGGACTTGATGTAGCTTGAGGTAGTCGTCCATCAAACGCTCCCACTCGAGATACTCCTCGGGTTCTTGAGTCCCATAAAAAGGAATCATGTGGTCGATGTCGAGGTGGTAGTAGCTCATGGAAGTCACGGACTTGAGCTTGGGGAGCTTCTCTTGAGCATAGTCTTGAGGTGCTTGTTGGCAAAGATGCCATATATCCGAAGGTGAAGATGCCTTGAAGTCACTTGGCGAAGATGCCAAAGTGGTTGGTGTAGCCGTAGCTCCGTCTTGGTGGTGCTTGTATCGCGGTCTTCTCTTGTGGTCATGAAGTTTGGACTTGGCGTGAAGTAGGGCTTGTTGCGACTTGTAGGTAGGTACATCTCAAGCATCTTCATGATGATGTTGTCGTTGTCGTGCTTGAGCTCGATGTAGATGTCGTTCGTCGTCATCGTGCACATGTTGCTTGGAGGTGACTTGCCCTTCATGACGAGGTGGATCACAAACGTGATGGTGGCTGCCATGGAGATGTGGATGAGGACGACTTGCGCTTGCATCATTTTTGCGCTCCGAAGACTTGTGACTTGAACATCGCCGCCTTGAGGATGATGAAGGGGAAGAACGGGTGATCAACAAGGTCCGAATCTCCTCCATCCTTGCATCTTGCTCCTCCTTTTGTGCGGAAAGCTTGTTGTAGATGTAGTTGTACACGCCGTCGTTGTTGTGGAAGACCGTAGATGAAATGTCTTGCCTATCCATCACAAGATTTGAGCCAATATGAGTGGAGAAAGAGAAGAACGAATACCAAATGTACCTTGACCGAAGTTGAAAGTGGATCAATGATCACTCCAATGTGGAACAAGGAAAAAGCACAATTGGTACCAATTCTTGTTGGTTTCTCACACCTACACAAGTAAGGCTTATGGTGGAGCTCGGTGAGGATAGTGGCACAAAAATTTGATGTAAAATGTTAGCAAGAGTCAATAATGTTGAAAGAGATTCACAAATTCGCAAGTGTAACAAGTAGACCAATAGCAATATGGGTGGCACACGGAAACGCACACACAGATAGATAAGTGGGGTCGTGCAACCAAGGATGAGCTCAAAATGTGGATTCCACAGAAAATGCTCTTGTTGCACAACTCTAGAGAGACGCTATCACGATTGCTCAATAGGCGGATACGACACTTGTGCACAACCTATAGGAGACAAAAATGCAACGACTTCTATCCCAAGTATGCTATGTAGATATGGTTCCCGGTGTTATGATCCAAGAAGATCTTATATGACAATGTGGTATGATGATATGGCACTTGCTTACAAGCTCTTTGTTCACTCTTTTTATTTGCTTAAAAGCTTATTCTATTTTTTTATGGCCACTTTGCGAAATGCACAAACCAAGGTAGCAATTGTATATATGCGGGAACAAACTTGAGGCAGACGAGATGATATGATACCAATATGATATGGTATGTATGCAATGTATGGTGTAGATCACTAATGTGCACAAGTAACGTTGCCGGCAATACTCAAATGGCTAGTCTCGATAGGCAAGTAACGCAAAATGGCCTAGGGGTTATCAACGCAATGGCAAGGGAATTTACAATGGAGGGATACCACGATACCAAGATGATATGGAGGTTACTGTCCGCGGTGATGATGAGTGGCGGTGATCTTGATGGAGATACCAAGATGATGGTGACTCGTCCCTAAGTAGCCGAAACACCTTAGGAAACGGAAAAACCGTGAACTCAAAATCTCAAATGTCAAATGGTAGTAGCGGGATGTGGTGGTGGTTGCGGAAATGCAATGATGGGTTTTGCGAGTAGGCAATGCGGAAATGAAGGGTAAGGTGGTGTACTATACACGGTGTCGGAGTTGGAAGCACGGTCCCTAAGTAGCCGAAACACCTTAGGAGACACAACTCACAACACAAACAAAATTGGGTTAAGTTGGGGTGGCGGAAGTGTATAGTGATCAAGCCTATGCGGAAGTTATGGTGGTGGTGGTGGTTGATGAAGAAGCAACCGTCCCTAAATAGCCTAGACACATTAGGAAACTCAAATCACTCCTCAAGCAACCACTATTGTGATGGGGAACAAAATTGGTTGGGTTGCGGAAGTCGGAGATGGTGTAGCGGATGATGTGGTGGAAGCCCTATGCAAAGATGCCAAAATTGTCAAAATTTGATGGAGTCAAAAGATGTTGGTGGTATTTTTGTGGGAAGGAGGATGTCAAGAGCTTTAAAACGAGCTAAAGAACATCAAAATCGGAGGTCGGATGAATTAGTTATGGCCGAAACAAAAATCAGCCGAAGTCAGTTTTTACAGGTAGCGGATGTCCGGAAATGGACGGATGTCCGGTCGCCGGACGACCGGTCGGGTCGGAAATCCGGTGATTCTGCTCGGGTTAGGGGTTCCGGTCGTCCAGTGGATGACGGACGTCCGGTCGTTCCAGGGGCTCCGGACGTCCGATAAAGTGACGGTCGTCCGGTGGTCGGGGTCAACGCGAGATTTCATATCCGGGACGCGATGTTGGGCGGAATTTGGGGATTTTGGGGTCAAAATTGATGAGATTTCGTGGATGGAAAGTGGAGAAAATTGGGGAAATGCTAGATCCACTCGAAACCAAGCAAATCTATAGATCAAAATCAACAAAACATCATCAAACCAATAAATCACAAAAAAAAAATTGGGGCTATTTTTGGTGGGGATTTTCAAATTTAGGACGAAATCAAGCAAAAGAAGGCTAGAAAATGGTGGGGGAGGCTCTGAAATCGTGATCAACGTGGCTCATGATACCAAGATGATGGTATCAAGAGACAAGCTGGCTCTGATCCAAGATGATGTAGGGTGGAACCCTAGATGGCCGATCTTTCATGAAAGGAGCGGATCCCTACGAGGAACACGAAGAACACGAGGGGGAAAACGAGGGGAAACACAAGAGAAACACTCAACCAACAAGAAATAGATCACACATGTGCTAGATCCTCGAAACACAAAGAGAGATACAAGATCCAAAGTCAACAACGGACGATACAAAAGGTAACCGATCTTCTCCATGAGGAGGTCTTGAATCCACGGGGGGATCTTCCCTTAGAAAGGGGGCTTGAATCCAGAGGGATCTTCTCCGTAGAGGCCGCGGTCTCTCTCATGGAGTAGATCCGATATGGATGAGCGTAGCTCTATCTCTCAAATGAGCTATCACAACGCTAACCCTAACTAGGAGGAGGTGGAGGAGTATATATAGTCTAGGTCCACGAAGGGGTAAGTGGGAGAGGGATACATGGGCCTCGTGCCCGATCTCTGTACGCGGACAGGTACCGGACGTCTGCTGGGGACCGGTCGTCCGGTGGCTCGAGGGCTTCCGGACGTCCGGTAGTCGCCGGACTTCCGCTCATTTTGGCTCGGTTGAGGTGGCACTAGACGTCCGGTAGCTGGCGGTCGTCCGGTCGCCGGTCGTACGGTGTCGTCATTCTTCCGCTGAATGGGCTCAGATGTAGATGTGCCGGCCGTCCGGTGGGGGCCGGACGTCCGCTCGCCGGGAGGGGCCGGTCGTCCGGTGTTGTCCGGACGTCCGCTCACTGGAGCTTCTTCGGCAGCTTTTCTTCTTGCGTCTTCGTTTCCACGCTTCCCTCACGGACGGTGTAGTTGTAAACTTGCGCTCGCACTCCTCCTCATCATCCGTAGCGTTCCGACAATACCTATGCATGCAGACGAGTGGAGTGTCAAGTAGTATACCATCCTCGAAGGGGTCAAGTGAACACGCGTAAAGGAGATGATTCACCTTTGTGTATGTGAAGTGGATGTTGAATGTGTCACTTGCCAAACGGACTCTTGACATGGTGATGTCCGTAGGATGCTCCGCATCAGTGATGCATTGCAACGAGAGGGGAGAGTGTTGTCCACGTACCCTCGTAGACCGAAAGCGGAAGCATTAGCACAACGCGGTTGATGTAGTTGTATGTCTTCATGATACGACCAATCAAGTACCGAACATACGGCACCTCCGAGTTCAGCACACGTTGAGCCTGATCACGTCCCTCGAACTCCGATCCAGCCGAGTGTTGAGGGAGAGTTCCGTCAGCACGATGGCGTGGTGACGATGATGATGTTCTACCGACGCAGGGCTTTGCCTAAGCACCGCTACAGTATTATCGAGGTGGACTATGGTGGAGGGGGGCACCGCACACGGCTAAAAGATCAAATGATCAATTGTTGTGTCTCTAGGGTACCCCTTGCCCCCTTATATAAAGGAGCAAGGGGGGAGGTGCGGCCGGCCAGGAGGGGCACACCAGGAGGAGTCCTACTCCCACCGGGAGTAGGACTTTTCCTTGTTGGATTAGGAGCGGAGGGGGAAAGAGGAGGGAGAGAGGAAGGAAAGGGGGGCGCCCCCCTCTCCTTGTCCTATTCGGACTAGGGGGAAGGGCGCGTGGCCCTGCCCTGGACGCCTCTCCTCTTCTCCACAAAGGCCCACTATGGCCAATTAAGCCCCCGGGTGGTTCCGGTAACCCCTCGGTACTCCGGTAAAATCCCGATTTCACCCGGAACACTTCCAATATCCAAATATAGTCTTCCAATATATCAATCTTCATGTCTCAACCATTTCGAGACTCCTCATAATGTCCGTGATCACATTCGGGACTCCGAACAACCTTCGATACATCAAAAACCATAAATTCATAATATAACTGTTATCGAAACTTTAAGCGTGCGGACCCTACGGGTTTGAGAACTATGTAGACATGACCGAGACACGTCTCTGGTCAATAACCAATAGCGGAACCTGGATGCTCATATTGGCTCCCACATATTCTACGAAGATCTTTATCGGTCAGACCGCATAACAACATACGTTGTTCCCTTTGTCATCAGTATGATACTTGCCCGAGATTCGATCGTCGGTATCTCAATACCTAGTTCAATCTCGTTACCGGCAAGTCTCTTTACTCGTTCTGTAATACATCATCCCGCAACCAACTCATTAGTTGCAATGCTTGCAAGGCTTAAGTGATGTGCATTACTGAGAGGGCCTTGAGATTCCTCTCCGACAATCGGAGTGACAAATCCTAATCTCGAAATATGCCAACCCAACAAGTACCTTCAGAGACACCTGTAGAGCACCTTTATAATCACCCAGTGACGTTGTGACGTTCGGTAGCACACAAAGCGTTCCTCTGGTAAACGGGAGTTGCATAATATCATAGTCATAGGAACATGTATAAGTCATGAAGAAACCAATAGCAACATACTAAATGATCGAGTGCTAAGCTAACGGAATGGGTCAAGTCAATCACATCATTCTCCTAATGATGTGATCCCGTTAATCAAATGACAACTCATGTCAATGGCTAGGAAACATAACCATCTTTGATCAACGAGCTAGTCAAGTAGAGGCATACTGGTGACACTTTGTTTGTCTATGTATTCACACAAGTATTGTGTTTCCGGCTAATTCAATTCTAGCATGAATAATAAACATTTATCATGATATAAGTAAATAAATAATAACTTTATTATTGCCTCTAGGGCATATTTCCTTCAATTACCTCTCGTTATGTTGGGATTGATATTGTTTCTTTCTTCTTCCTTGCACATGGTAGTCTTTGCTTGCCTTTATTAAATGTTTTCCTATAAAATTCCTATGCATAGGAAGTATGTTAGACTTAAACTTTTTTTCACATGCTACATGATGCTCTCTTCATGTTTCAATTTCTATCTTTCATGTCAGCATCAATGAAATATCATGCCTGGCTAAGGGCGTAAAACTATAGCGCTTGTTGGGAGGCAACCCAATGAATAAAATTTATTTTTACCTTTTGCTTTCTGTTCTCGAGTGTTTGCACAACTATGCTACTGTTATGATTTTTTTGTTTGTTTTAATTAGTGTTTGTGCCAATTAATGCCTTTAGGATCTTCTTGGGTGATAGTTGTTTGATCTTGCTGAAAAAACAGAAACTTTTGCGCTCACGAAAATAATTCTCGTTTCTTACCACAGAGCGATAAAATACCCATTCCACTTGCAGTAGATCAATATACAAATATCTCAGGTCATCCTAATTTTTAAAAAAAATTGGAGTTACAGAAGTATTCAAAATAGTCAGATTGCTACAGACTATTCTGTTTCGACAGATTCTATTTTCTTTGTGTTGTGTGCTTATTTTGATGGCTCTATGGTTTTCTTTGATGAGTTTTTGCCATAGAAAAGTTGGAATACAGTAGATATAATGCAAGAACAAAATATGAATTGGTTTGATACAACACTTATAGTAGTTATTTATTATTTTCTTATACTAACGGATCTCACGACGGTTTTGTTGAGTTTTGTGTGATTGAAGTTTTCAAGCTTTGGGTTATCTTACGATGGATGAAGGAATAAGGAGTAGAAGAGCCTAAGCTTGGGGATGCCCCGGAATCCCAAGCTATTATCCAAAAATAAGCAATCAACTAAGATTGGGGATGCCCCTTGAGTGGCATCCCCTCTTTCTTCTAACAACCATCGGTATTTTATTCGAAGCTATATTTTTATTCATCACATACGATGTGTTTTGCTTGGAGGGTCTTGTATGATATGATTATTTGCTTGTTTTATTTTGTGTTTTAAGTCTTGATCCCATGCTGGACACACCTATTTGAGACATCCAAAATTATGTCATGACTTGTTTAAATTGCTCTCTTTGCATCACTTTTAATTTTTATGAGCTATGGACTTGCTCTAGTGCTTCACTTATATCTTTTTGAGCACGGTCTTTAGTATTTTCGAAGAAATGCTCTCTTGCTTCACGTAGATTTATTTGAGAGTTAGTAAAATTTTCAAGAAATTTTCTCTTGCTTCACTTAAATTAATTTGAGAGAAAGAAAAATTATGCTCATGATTTTCACTTATAATTGTTTGAGCTTTTGAAAAGCAACACGTGAAAATTAGTCCCAAAGTGATAGATATCCAAGAAGGATATAATAAAAACTTTCATGAAGATCATTGGACAAAATAAACTTTATTCTTAGTAATAGTTTTGAGATATGATGATGTGATATGTGAGTCATCTTGATGAGTAATTATGCTTTAGTAAGAATATTAGTGTTAAGGTTTGTGATTCCCTATGCAAGAACGAAAGTCAATAGTCATGTAATGAAATTATATCCTACTTGTGGTGCAATATTCGGTGTTAGTTATGCTTAGTGCTCGCTTATGAGATTATTCGTTTCTTGGTTGGTCGCTTCTCAATCTTTTGCTAGCCTTCCTTTTGCACTAAGTATGATTACAACTTGTGCATCCAAAAACCTTTAACCTAGTTTTGCCACATGAGTCCACTATATCTACCTATATGCGGTATTCTTTTGCCGTTCTAAGAAAATTTGCATGTGCCATCTCTAATTTTCAAAAATAATCTTCTCTTTTGTGTGTTTGTTTCGCTCGCGGAGCGGTGAGGGGTGGCTAATATTTTCCATGCCAGATGTGTTATTCTCACGATGAGTGTTTATTCACTTGTCATTGCACGAAAGTAAGGCAAAGGTATTAGGGATGTCCAGTCCCAAAATGAAAAAAAATGAATTTACTTTATGTTGTCAAATAATAAATTTATTGGAAAGTGTTGGTATGGAGGTCAACCATGGAAAGTGTTGGAAAGTGAAAGTATGGTGGAAAAAGGAATAAACTTTATTTTCTGTTTGGGAACTGCCTATGATATATCTAGCATGGAAAGTGTTGGGAACTCTAAGTCGTTTTTGTTGGTGGGATGGATACACCTCCCAAAATGTTTTTATCTCTAAGATTTTTGCTTTGAGCTCTGGCACCTCTACAAATCCCTACTTCCCTGTGTGAAGGGCCTTTCTTTTACTTTATGAAATTTTTATTTTGAATTTGAGTCTCCATATTCTCTTATAAAAGCATCAACTAGGAGGAAATATGATCGTACTTGAGTATTGGATGTAGCTAATATGTGAGTGTGTTTCATGAATGGATCAATGATTAAGCATGATGGGCTAGGGATAGCTCATTTCAGCGTTGATATTTTGAAAGACATGGATGCTTGTTGATATGCTTGAGTATTTAAATTATCATGTCAAAACTACACTATTGTTTTGAACAATATAAAAGTCCAAATGTCCATGCTATAAAGAAAAGAATATGATATGACATGTTAGGCAGAATTCCACATCAAAAATTCTGTTTTTATCACTTCCCTACTCGAGGATGAGTAGGAGTTAAGCTTGGGGATGCTGATACGTCTCCAACGTATCTATAATTTTTGATTGTTCCATGCTGTTATATTATCAATCTTGGATGTTTTATATTCATTTTATAAAGGCTCGTGCGTTGCAACGGGAGGAAAAAATCCTCTCATATCTCTAGCTGGGTCAGTTGGACAAATTGTGTGTGGACGGTTGGGAGGTTATTAGATTGAACCCTCCCATTGGCAACTTTATTTTTTTACCACCTCTCCAGACCTGGGCCACAGTGCGCCACCAGGTGGGCTTCCTCCGTTGGGCCAAAACAGGTGCAAAGTAATGAAACCAAATAGCATACGTGAAATTAATTGAAGCGGAACCAAAGGAAGCGGGACGAAACCAAGAATATCACCTCCCTTTAATAGTAGGTATAGATATAGATTTTATATCATTTTTGGTACTAACCTATTGACATAGTGCCAAGTGCCAGTTGATGTTTTTCCATGTTTTTTACATCGCAGAAAATCAATATCAAATGGAGTCCAAATGCCACGAAATTTTACGGAGATATTTTACGGGCCAGAAGGAACACAACAGGCCCTGGCTACGCCTGGGGGGTGCCCCAAGGGGAGCACAACCCACCAGGGCGCACCAGGAGGCCTAGGCACGCCCAGGTGGGTTGTGCCCACCTCGGGTGCCCCCCGGACCGCCTCTTTGCTGTATAAATACCCCAATATTCCCAAGAACCTAGGGTAGTTGACGAAATATTGATCCAGCCGCCGCAGAGTCCAGAACCACCAGAGCCAATCTAGACACCATCTCAGATGGGGTTCACCACCTCCATTGGTGCCTCTCCGATGATGCGTGAGTAGTTCTTTGTAGACCTTCGGGTTCGTAGTTAGTAGCTAGATGGCTCTCTCTGTGTGTGTGTGTGTGTGTGTGTGTGTGTGTGTGTGTGTCTTGATTCTGAATACAGTGGTCTCTTGGAGATCCGTATGATGTAACTCTTTTGCGGTGTGTTTGTTGAGATCGATGAACTTTGAGTTTATGATCAGATCTATCTCTTTTTATATCCATGAAAGTAATTGAGTTTCTTTGATCTCTTTTATGCATGATTGCTTATAGCCTCGTATTTCTTCTCCGATATTTGGGTTTTGTTTGGCCAACTTGATCTATTTATATTTCAATGGGAAGATGTGCTTTGTAGTGGGTTCGATCTTACAGTGCTTGATCCTAGTGATAGAAGGGGGACCGACACGTATGTATCGTTGCTACTAAGGAAAAAATGATGGGGTCTATCTCTACATAGATAGATCTTGTTGTCGGCGTCCTAGGAATGGGGGTACCCAAACTTGCCTGCCCGCGGCCCATGGTGTGGCTCCATCAACGGCCCGGTACGGCCCATCTTCAGCAGCAACAACTCAAGACCCTCACGAGGGGCCGAGCCTCGCGAGGCGGACGACACCAAGACCTCCCTGGGGATAGCCTGACTAGGCAGGCTCCCAAGGAGCGGAGATATCTATGCAAGGGGCACCTCGCGAGGTTCGCATGACATGAGCCATGACAACCAATGCCAGGCGGGGGCCAACGGGCGTAGTGTACCAGTTTCCTCTTTGGTGCTAAGGAGGCAAGCGGGGGCGCGGGATCCCGAGGAATCGGGCAAATGTTTCGATATCTATGCAACAAGACCAAGACTAGCAGGACGGCAGGACGGAGGTCATCTCTGAACCCACAACAGTGTCACAACCAGAGCCTTTGGCAGGCAAAGACTACTTTTGTCAGGATAGCTTGTACTAGTTGTCCCCCTTCAAACTTGGCCGTTGTGGGATACCTTCCTGCCTACACATTTGGGAAGAGGACCAAGGCCACTATAAATAGGACCTAGCCACCACCGTAGAAGGGGACGGATCATTTGAGATCACCCTCTCAACCACCATCTCATCGAGCTCAAGAACACCTCACCTCCTGAGGCTGCTCACTCACTCTACTAGTTCATCCTCAACCCCTCGAGGCAATCCTCCCACAAAGTGGAGTAGGGTATTACACCGCAAGGTGGCCCGAACTAGTATAAACCCTCGTGTCTCTTGTTCTTTGGGTTCGTCGAGCTAGGTC
This sequence comes from Triticum aestivum, assembly GCF_018294505.1. NCBI lineage: Eukaryota > Viridiplantae > Streptophyta > Magnoliopsida > Poales > Poaceae > Triticum > Triticum aestivum. The sequence continues at coordinate 310,243,886 of NC_057797.1, forward strand.
GTGGAATCATTGAGCGAGCGAGTCGGGGAGAGAGTGTTCTTCGTGCCCACACCAGAGTTTGAACCTCTCAAGGGTTTGCCAGAACCCGCAATCCGACATTTGGCGCGCCAGGTAGGGGTGCGCTGAAACCTCTCTTCCATCGATCGACGCCCCACTACTCCACCGCTTCCATGGCTGACGCTCGTCGAGCCCGTGCTGAGCGCCGAGCCACTCCCAACACTCGTGTCGCCCGGACGGCGCCCATCGGCGGGCCTTCCCATCGCTCTCCATCACCCGCTGCCAACGCCGCCACCGTTCCGGCGAGGAACAAGCAACAAGCTTCGTCGTTGCACCCCTCCGCGCGGAGGGACGAACGCACCACCACCCCGTAGTTGACTCCTGCTGGCTCGTCATCCCATGCTCGCCGCGAGCCCGCGGACGCGCAGGCTGCACTGCTCACGGCGCGTGAGCTCCTTTGCTACCGCAGGATTGGTTGGACCGCCTCGCCGAGCTTGTCAGCGCCGCTGGGGGCTCCCCTGCACCATCCCTTTCGCTGCCTTATCCGCCTCCCGTAGCGGGCGACGTAGCCCATGGAGCGGCTCCGCCACCCCCACATCAAGACGTCGCCCTCGCACCAAGATGCGCGGCCCCGCGGCGCGACCCACCGAGCAGGGCGTCCGGGCATGAAGAAGGAAGCTGCCAGGAAATCCCATGGCCGTAAGAAGGTGCTCCTGTGTTCCCAGCACCACCGTGTCAAGACCGCGCGCCGCCAGCGGCGGTGGCCCGTGGATACCAAGACCAGGCTCCACCTCCATGGCAGGCTCCAGTCACCACCGCGGGCTGCCGAGCCTTCACCCCCGAGCTGTGCAGCGTTGTCTGGCCTGGCAAATTCAAGCCCGATCTGCCTCCGTGCTACGACGGCACCCCCGACCCTGCTGAGTTCCTGCAGCTCTATGAGCTGAGCATCGAGGCAGCCAACGGCGATGAGAAGGTCATGGCGAACAGGTTTCCATGGCCCTCAAGGACGGTGCACGCTCGTGGCTCCTGTACCTGTCCACGGGATCAATTTCCTCCTAGGGCAAGATGCCCGAGCATTTGATCGCCAACTTCCAGGGCACTCGCGACTACCCGCCGGGCGCAGGCGACCTGCGGTGCATCAAGCAGCAGCCATGGGGAAACCCTGCAGAAGTACATCCAATGCTTCAACAACATTCGCCTCAAGATTCCCAAGGTGATGGATGAGGCCATCATCTCAGCATTCTCCGATGGCGTATGTGATGTCAAGATGAAGGAAGAGCTCGCTATCCACGAGGACCTATGCACGGCTCTGGAGATGTTCAACATGGCAATCAAGTGCGCGAAAGATGAGGAGTGACGCCTTTCCTTCCTCGAGCTTCCAGCTGCCGACCCAGAAGACAAGAAGGCCAAGACCGAGGACGTAAAGCGCAAGGGGACTGCCGTGCTCGCGGCGGAGCTAGATATGAAGCGCGGCTGCAACCACCCTGAGTCATCCAAGGCCGACCACCCATTCAGCGCCTTCCACAACATACACAGCCACATCACCAATGACTGTTAGGAATTGAGGGCCATTCGCGATGGGCTCTTCGGACGACGCCCTGAGCGCAATGACCAAGCCTATGGCCATGGAGGAGGCAGATGTAGAGGGCCCTGGGATGACCGTGGCCCCCGCCAGGAGTGGCACGACCGCCCTCGCGAGGACCACTAGCAGGATCAGCCTCGTGATGGCGCGTGGAGGGACCAGCCTCGTGAGGACCGCCCTTAGGGCAACACTGGCCTCCCTCTATTGCCGCCACCACCAAGGAGGAACGACGACCACCACCAGGATGAGGGGCTGGGGGCTTCCAGGATCCTCGTGCCATTGCCTGCATCCTGGGTGGCGCTTAGGCCCCTCCCTCCCAGCGCATCTTCAAGCAGTTTACTCATGAGGTGAACGCGGCCCTCCCCAGGCTTGAGGCCATGCGCCCGCTCAATTGGACCAAGTACACCATCACCTTCAGCTCGTCTGGCCAGCTCAAGTGCACGACAACTGTCGGCAACCATCATTAGCAATATCCTTGTCACTAAGACCCTCATCGATGGCGGCATAGGGCTCAATGTTCTCTTTGTCAAGACGTTCGATCGCCTCCAAGTGCAATATGATCAGCTGCAGCCCACCAAGCCCTTCTTAGGAGTGACGGACGGCTCCACCACCATGATAGGGCAAATCCGCCTCCCTGTCACCTTCGGCAAGCGCGACAACTACCGCACTGAGCTCGTCGACTTCAACGTCGCCCACATCCGCCTTCCGTACAACGCCATCCTTGGGTATCCGGCCCTGGCCAAGTTCATGGCAGTGACTTATCATGGTTACAACGTCCTCAAGATGCCAGGGAGCTGCAGTGTCATCAGAGTCGCTTGCGAGGAGAAGGATGCGGTGTGCTCTCTAGAGCGTGCTTACCAGGCTGCGGCGGCCGAAGACCCAGACAACGAAGGTGCCATCTACCCACCTGAGGTTGTCCCCAAGAAGAAGCAACTGTGCAACCAGGAGCTTTAGGAGAGTGGTGTCTCCAGCGGCACCACCTCAGGACTTGTGCCCACGGATGGGGCGCCTCCCTCCCTTTCATAGGAAGGTGCTCCCGGCGCCCTCCACGGGCTGGGCTCGGGGGCTCTTTGTTGGAGGGTCTCTGACTTAGCCAATGTCACGAGGGAGGCGCTCGGGCACCACGTGGACGCATGCTTCACCGCACCCTTCCCTCATGAGGGCACAAGGCAGGGAATGCCCAGTGCTCAGGAGTTCATCACCAAGGCGACCAAGGAGCTTCAAGAGGAGAGGACCATGCGCGGCGATCACCGCCCAGCACCTGGCGCAGCTCTTTGTCCTGGCAAGGACAACGAGCTGCGCGTCTGCGTCAACATCCCAGTGCTCAACAAGGCCGCATCCTAGAAGTGTTTCTGGCCTTCGTGCGTGTCAGGACCCCGATCCTAAGTCACACCGATCTATCATGTAACACATCATATCACTTTGCGGCCTCACGCGTGGTATTCCCACGGGTGCCACCTTACCTGGCCCGGGACCGTTTGCTCCTTTTGACTCACGTATATGATAGTGTCGCTAGCATCCATATGACAGAGAACCTGGGCCGACATGACTAGTCGTAAACCCAAAGTGGCACTAACTTATAGGGACAGGCATACATGACCCAGCAACGAACGTGTCGGTCATCAGCGAGTGAATCCGGGCTATAGCAGCTGGGCTAACAGGACTCCAGGAACCCAGGCTGTAGCAGGCTAGCAGGACTCTGGAAGTCACCGTGTGGCATTTCCCCGAAGGGACATACACAGGAACGAAGTGGGACACATGCCGGCCAGTCTAGGTGTTCCGGAGCAGTTGTAACAGGGCTAGCAGGACTCCGATAAACCGAGCTATAGCAGACTACCATGGCTCAGTGAAAGCACCAGACTACATTTCCCCATAAGAGAGGCTACCAAGGATAGACAACTAGGTTGTCGGATCCCACACATACCAAGCATTTCAATAGTACACACAATATGCTCGATATGTGTAAATATAACATGGCATCACAACAAAACTCTATGACTCAAAGTATTTATTCATTAGGCTCCAAGGAGCCAAGTATTACAATCATGGGTCTCATGACCCAACATACAAAGCATACAAGCAACAAGCACATGCGGAAGCTTAACTTGTATGAGTACAGAAAACTACAAATGAAAAAGGCTGAGAAGCCTGACTATCTACAAGACCCTGCCGAGGGCACAAGATCGTAGCTGAGGTAACAAGCTAAACGTCGAAGTCCACGCGGAACTACTAGTGAGACTGAAGTCTCTCTACAAAAACATAAATTAAGCAAACGTGTGTACAAATGTACCCAACAAGACTTACATCAGAACTAGCTACATATGCATCAGTATCAACAAAGGGGGTGGTGGAGTTTGACTGCAGCAAGCCAGCTTTGACTCGGTGGCTATCTAGAACTATGACTGCAAGTAACCATTTTGAGGTGGCGCACACGAGTCCACATATTCACCATATCAATACACCACTATGGATCTGCTCCCGTCACCCTACGAGAAGGCCATCCGTAGCACTCACGCTTATCTTGCACATTTTAGAGTATCCACTTTCACTTGTCTATGAACTGTATAGGCAACCCAGAGGTCCTTTACCGCAGACGCGGCTATTCGAATAGATGATGTTAACCTTGTAGGGGTGTACTTCTTCACACACGCTCTCACCACTTACCGCCGTTTACACGACATGTACTCGGCAACCTTCAAGCGGAAGCCCAACGAGGGTATCGGCCACGGCCTACCTAAACACTCAAGTCTCTAGTCCAGGTTTATCGCCTATTCAGGTTCCATCCACAGGGAGTCCGGCCGAGGTTTCCACATACTGCCCCGAATGATGTGTACAGGGTTTCGCGGCACCAAACGGGCGCCCGGCATACCCGTCCACGTGCCTACCGCATCACAGCCCACCCCTCGGGTCAGCGCTGCGCACGACCTCCAGCATACTACAAACACTAGAAACTACTTGCAACTCCTGGATAGAGGACAAGGGTGGTTAAGAAGCCGAGAGGGGCACTTAAGCATTCCAATGCGTGGTAGTAGCTGTTCATGGATCACAAACAAGAACTCAGTTCTTGAGGACGGCTGCAATGAGACAGCCCACCATGTACTCCTACATGGCCTCTCACCGCTACCTTTACCAAATCGTGTTCACACACTTAGCTCTCAATAGTAGGACATGTTCACCACATTCCAATTCATCCCCGATGAATCAGACCTGACTCAACTCTAAGCAGTAGCAGGCATGACAACAAGCATGAATGAGTAGGCACATCAGGGCTCAAACAACTCCTACTCACGCTAGTGGGTTTCATCTATTTACTGTGGCAATGACAGGTCATGCAGAGGAAAGGGGTTCACCTACCGCAGCATGTAACAGATGAATCGTTGTTGTCATAATGCAGTAAAAGAGAGCAGGAGCGAGAGAGTGGGATTGTATCGGAATGAACAAGGGGGTTTTGCTTGCCTGGCACTTCTCAAGATAGTAATATCTCTTCATCGGTGTCATCGAACTCATCGTCGGAACAACGTCTACTAAGAGGGGACAAATACCAGCAACAGAGAAGAAACGCAATCAATGCAATGAAACAACATGATGCATGATCATGACAAGGAAATATGTTGTGGTTTGAGCTAATGCAACTAGCAACCAGATTAAATGAAGTGGGTTTGAACCAAAGATTCAAATTTAGCTCCATATGTGATTATTCAAATGCCATTTATTTGATCTGTCCTAAACAGAAGCTACAAGTTGTTCTAACATGCATGAAAAGGGTACAAATGGAGAGATTGGATTTTTCTGATCATTTTTCATATATAATTTATCTCATTTGGAGTTATAGATTAATTTCTATGAATTTTTGAAGTTTATACTATTTTCTGAAATTTTCTGAATTATTTTAAATCCAGAAAATTGTTAACTGCGTCAGCATGACGTCGGTGTGACATCAGCAAGTCAAACGAGGCTGGTGCCAGTCAAACCTGACTAGTGGGGTCCACTGGTCAGTGACACAGTGCTGGTTAGTGTCGCTGACAGGTGGGGTCGGGTCAATGACAACGTTAGCAAGTCAGCACTAATGTGTGGGGTCGGTCAATGTGTGATGTGGCTAGGTCAATTTGACATGTGGGGCCCATGGGGTTAGTTTAAAATAAACAAAGATAAAACCCAGGTTAATTAGGGCGTGGGCCCCAGGTGTCAGTGAGCTAGGGCGTTAGTTAGGGCGTCATTAGCGCTAATCACGCGGCCACGTCTGCTCGTCGGAGTTCAGCCAGCGGCGACCTCGAACCACGGTGGGGTCCGCTCGAAACTCACCAGAGGCCACGGTTCGACGCGCCAGGGGCACCAGAAGGAAGCATGTGCCCATGTGCATCCGGGGAGACCAACGGAAGGGCGCGGGGTGGCCGGAGTTCGCCAGAAGCGGCATGCTCGAGTTGGAGCTAGGGGGCATGTGGGGAGGAGCTGGTGGTGGCTACGGGCTCCTGGAGCTGCGTTGAACACGCTGGCGTGCTCGCCTGCGAGCTGCAGCGGTTGTTGCCACGGTGGCAGCACAGACGGCAGAACTGAGCTCGCGGCTCCGGTGGAAACGGCGGCTACGAGGCGCAATAATGCAGGGAGGAGAGGGGTTAGCGGCAGAAGCTCACGGGGAGTCGGTCAGTGCAGACGGCGGAGCCGGGGAGGTGTCGGAGCGAGCGGGGCAACGGGGCGGATCTCCGGTGACCCGAGGTGGAAGAAGGGGTCGGAGAGGGTGCTTGGAGGCATCCGACATCGCGTGAGTCGTCGAGGAGGCGTAGAAGATGGAGGCGGAGCCTGTGGGCACATCAGAGGGGCGAGGCGGAGATGGTGACCGCGGCAACAGCGAGCGGTGACGACGAATGTGTTCGGTGGCGCCGCGGGAAGATGCAAAGGAGGGGGGAGGCCGAGGGAGAGTCAGAGAGGTCCAGGGAGAGGTCGGGGCGATGCACGTGGCGCTCGGGGCCGACTCCACCAGCGGCAAGCAGGCAGGAGGTGGCCTCGCGCGCCATGGGCACACGCCCTCATGCCCACTGGCAGGAGGTTGAGGATGACTGGCGGAAGGGCCTAGTGGGCTGAGCCAGCTGGAGTTGGGCCAGGGGGGTCCAGGTAAGTGGCCCAGGTGGATTTTCTGCTCTATATTACTTTCTGTTATGTTTTCTATTTATTTATTTCTTTTGCCAATGTTTTCAAATAGAACAAATCCAAAACCAGTGACAAAATTCCCCTGAATATTTCTATGTTGCACAGTGTAGTTTTCCAAAAGCACATAAACTAATTCAGGGTTATTTGAAATTATATTCCATATGTTAAGAATAAAAATCCAAATGCAATATTGATTTAAATTCAATGCCCAAAATAATTCCTTAAAATGTTCATTATTTTTGGTTTGGATCAAAGCCCTTGCCAAAAATACCAAAAATCAATAAAGATCATTTTGGTTTCATTGAATGCAAATTTTGGTTGAACCTAGTTTGATTCAAGTGATGCTAGGGTTTGAACATCCTCATTTCATGTTTAACAAAATTTAAACATGATGCATGGATGCAATGCCACTAATTACAAGCATTATTCTAGGGCTGTGACAACTCACCCCCACTAAACAAGAATCTCGTCCCGAGATTCAAGATGTGAGGTAAGAAGACAGAGGGGACATGGAACTAGCACAAACTCCAAAATCCATTGCATTCTTGAAGATGTTCATTCGTTGCATCATATTGATCTTCACGTCTTTGCCTTCGAGATCTTTTTCCAACACGATGATGACAGAAAGAAACTCTATAGGAATCGATCTTCTTAAAGATCGAGCAACTCACGATCAACTCACGGAATGAGACGCTGAAAATCTCTTGAGCTGAGACACAAAGCTCACATCAGGGTGATGGAAATCAGATGACAAAGATTCAAGTTGGTAGGCAACAATTCCACGCTTGAGTAAGATGGTGCAAGTTTTCAAAGTAGCGAGGAGATAATTGTCATGATCCCATAACAGGGCACCTTCGAGGAGGTGACTCGTAAAATTGTTCCCTTAAGTGGCAAAAATAATTACTTTTGATACAGAGATCACTGAAACTCTCTATAACAGGCTAAGGAAATTCCCAACAATCATTTGGCGGAGTAAGAAGAGATGGCATACCCAGACTAGAATGGATGAGGTGGACTACCTTGTTGAAGACAACGCAAAGGATGATTTTGCTTGCGCATGCTCTCAAGAACTTGAGCATTTCCATATTCATCAAGGTTCTACCAACATCCGTGTCAAGGATCCTGGCAACACAACATACTACCATGATGAATAGTGATGGACGATGCAGATGCAAAGGAAGATAACATCTTCTCAGATTTCACCTTAGCGAGGCCAAGGAAACAAAATCTGGATGATCGACCGAGAGACATTTAGCACTCCACTTCTAATGTTCTGCTTGATGAACTAGCATAACCCATTTGATATGGTTTGGTATATTGAACATCAAGTAGAAGGTCGGACTTTGGGAGTGCGAGAATCCATAAGGAATAACTACGAAAGTAAATTCTACAGAATCCTTATGGGGAGGTGGCCAACTTCCTCAATCAAGATACTACAATAATAGGTCTTCCGGCTGGGTGTGTTGGCCACGACATCCAATTTACCGGTTACAGAGTGACCAATATTACAGTACTTGGGAAACGTTCCAACCATCATATCTTCCTGAGATTCAGATCTGGTTGGTGTCAGAAAAATCAAGACTCATCGAGTCTAGAAAGAGAAATAAAATTTTGCAACACAAATCGACGAGATGACGTTGCAAGATTCTCGGGAAATGGACTATGGTAGTAAGCTCCAAAACATGAGGTGGTTCTGCTACCAACATGTGAACATGCTGTCCCACACAAGCATGACCACATAGTAGCCTTATAATAAAACACTACCGACTTTCAAATCAGGAACCATCATCGAGGATATCTGTAACACCCACGATGGGGCTATATCTCCCACGTGTCGGAGCACGACTTAGAGGCATAACCGCATGGTAGGCATGTCGCAAGAGGGGTAATCTTTACACATCCCATGTACTGAATAAGAAAGGGACAAAGAGTTGGCTTATAATCGCCACTTCACATAATACATAAATATATCATACATCATCCAGAATACAATCAAGGTCCAACTACGGAACCAAAATAAAGAAAGACAACCCCAATTGATAGATCCCCGATCGACCAAACTGGGCTCCTCTACTGATCATCTGGAAAAGACACATAGTAACGGCCCGAATCCTCGTCGAACTCCCACTTGATTTCGGTAGCGCCCGCTGCACTGGCATCATCGGCACCTGCATCTGTTTGGAAGTATCTATGAGTCATGGGGACTCAGCAATCTCGCACCCTTGCGATCAAGACTATTTAAGCTTATGGGTAGGAAAGGTATTGAGGTGGAGCTGCAGCAAGCACTAGCCTATAAGGTGGCTAACATACGCAAAAGAGAGCGAGAAGAGAAGCAAAACACGGTCGAGAAGCTAATAGTGATCAAGAAGTGATCCTGAAGCTACTTACGTTCAAGCATAACACGAGACCGTGTTCTCTTCCCGGACTCCGCCGAAAAGAGACCATCCCGGTTACACACGCGGTTGATTCATTTTAATTAAGTTCAAGTTTTCTACAACCGGATATTAACAAATTTTCCCATCTTCCCATAACCGCGGGCACGGCTTTCGAACAAACCATGCAGGGGTGTCCCAACTTAGCCCATCACAAGCTCTCACGGTCAACCAAGGATATTCCTTCTCTCGGGAAGACCCGATCAGACTCGGAATCCTGGTTACAAGACAGTTCGACAATGGTAAAACAAGACCAGCAAAGCCGCCCAAATGTGCCGACAAATCCTGATAGGAGCTGCACATATCTCGTTCTCATGGCACACCGGATTGTCCAAGATTCTGGTAGGCCAGCCCAGAGTTTCCCCTGGTGGCCACCGGCGGCTGACAAGTTGGACCAACACTCAGAGGAGCACTGGCCCGGGGGTTTAAAATAAAGATGACCCTTGAGTTCGCGGAACCCAAGGTAAAAGGCTTAGGTGGAAAATGGTAAAACCAAGGTTGGGCCTTGCTAGAGGAGTTTTATTCAAGGCGAACTGTCAAGGGGTCCCCATAACACCCAACCGCGTAAGGAACGCAAAATCAAGGAACATAACACCGGTATGACGGAAACTAGGGCGGCAAGAGTGGAACAAAACACCAGGCATAAGACCGATCCTTCCACCCTTTACCAAGTATATAGATTCATTAAAGTAAATAAGAGATAATAATGATATCCCAACAAAATCCATGTTCCAACAAGGAACAAACTCCATCTTCACCTGCAACTAGCAACGCTATAAGAGGGGCTGAGCAAAGCGGTAACATAGCCAAACAACGGTTTGCTAGGAAAGGTGGGTTAGAGGCTTGACATGGCAATATGGGAGGCATGATATAGCAAGTGGTAGGTATCGCGGCATAGCAATAGAGCGAAACAGCTAGCAAGCAAAGATGGAAGTGATATCGAGGGTATGGTCATCTTGCCTGCAAAGTTCTCAGAGTTGATGAAAGCTTGATCCTCGTAAGCGTACTCAACAGGTTCCTCGATCACGTAATAGTCTCCCGGCTCTACCCAAAGCAAGAACACAATCAAAAGACCAACAATCAATCACGGTGCAATGCGCAAGCAACATGATGCAAAACATGGCATGATATGCGAAATGTGATATGTAATGCATATGCGTGCTCCGGAAGGAAAAGGATGAAAAAGGAATCAATTTGGCAAACCAAGTGTGTTGCTGGAAAGATGAGATGATTTCGGTTGAAATCGATATAAAGATCACCGGAATCGGCTGCACGGTTTGCAAATGGCAAGCAAAACAAGAATGGCACAATTCTGCGATTACAGCATGATGCCATCTAGAATGCAACAAGAAACTAAGCTATTGCACTCCAACATAGCAACAAAGCATATGGCAGTGATCTACTCAAGATGCTCTACAAAACATGAACACTGAGCTACGGCTAAATCACAAAAGAGCAGGTTCAAACAAGCATGGCAAAAGTGCAAAAGATATTAGCTTCATAGACTAAGTGAAAATACTGACATGTCAGGAATAACATCAGGAAGTCATGTTTAGGGGAAGCAAACAACATGATACAGGATCAGATCATAGCAAACAAAGGCACGGCATAAATCTACTCAAAGCATAGAACAAAAGTCCCTTACTGAGCATCAGCCAAAAAGGCACATAAGATATGATGGCACCCATGTAAACATAGCAAGTTTCGTTAACAGATTTAGACTTAGCAGAAAACAGGGCATGGCATAAACAGAGTTATGAAGGCATATTTGCGAGCTCGAATCACTCACCACAAGGCATTGCATGACAAACTAAGCATATGAACATCAATATTAAATGTTCAAGAAGCTAACCATGGCAAGAGCAAGTTCAAAGCATGCCTGGATCAACTACAACAACCATGGCAAAATCGATTAACATGTCAACAATCAGCCAGGAACATTTTATAGCAAAAGTAGAGCAAGATTAAGTCATGCTAGGGCACTTCATAATTGAAAACAGGGGCATGGATGGATAGAGCACATCCATATGTCCAAAACACCCTTACTGAAGATACTCAAAACAAGCATGGATCTCACTGTAGCATCATGTTTACATAGCATAAAAATAACAGCAGGAAAATGACTTAGTGAAATCCAAGTCCCTGAAATCAGCAATATCATGAAGGCTACTTTGCATGCTTGTGCTAATCACCACAAAGATCAAAAAAATACATGTCAAGCACCCCTGTAAAGTTGGCATGGCATAGATCAAAACACATGTAGAGCTCATGCCCATATGCAGCACACAACAAATGTGACAAAAATGACAAATCCTCATAATCTGCTAAGTAACAGAAGCAAACATTTTATAGCACTTTTACATCAGTGATTTGGGCATCAAGATGGACTCAAACAAGCATGTCACAATGGAACAAAATGAAGATCACATCATGATGAACGTTTTGATATGTCATGCGCATGACACGGAGCTACGGTCACAGAGTTATGATGCAATGAACAAGGGCATAATATGTTGCAAAAATAAAAGACTTGGAGAAAAATCGACCTCCAAAATCCCAGATCTAGGGTTTCGGGCGCGTGGTTCGAGGTTGGACGGAATCCTCGCCGGAGTAGAGGCCGGAGTTGGCCGGAGACATTGAGGACGCCGAATCCGAGGCGGCTGGAGACGACGGAGGGCGGCAGACGCGCGGGCGCGACGCGATGGCCTCGGAGATCGGCGATGGCGGCAGGGCACCAGGCGGCGACCTTGGAGGCGGTGGCTGGTCGGGGCGGGTGGCGGCGGCGGAACCGAGGCGTGGGCGGCGGGGCGAGGGTGGAGAGGCGGCGGCGGGGCGCGGCCCGGTCGACGCGCGGGAGGGCCGGCCACGGGCCAGGCGGGCCGGCGCGATGGGAGATGGCGGCGCGACATGTGGTGTCTCCTGGTTGGTCGGGCGGCGGTGGCGGACGCATCCGGCTCCACCCGGACGTGTCTGGCGGCGGTGGAGGGTGGAGCTAGGGTTAGACTGCGCGAAAAATCTGGGAGGGGCACATATTTATAGGTAGGAGGAGGTAGGAGTGTCCAAATGGGGTGTAGTTTTCGGCCACGCGATCGTGATCCAACGGCGGAGGACATGGAATGGGTTTGGAAGGTTTATTGGGCCGTTTTGGATGGGTGTTGGGCTGCAACACACATGAGGCCTTTACGGTTCCTCGGTTAACCGTTGGAGTATCAAACGGACTCCAAATGACACGAAATTTGACAGGCGGTTTACCGGTGGTGTACCAAGGCCGCTTGGCAAATCTCGGTCCATTCTGAGAATGTTTAACACCCGCTCACGAAAAGAGACAAAAGGGGGACGCCGGTGCAAGTAGGAGTGTCGGATTGCAAAACGGACAACGTGGAAAATGCTCGGATGCATGAGACAAACACGTATGCAAATGAGAAGCACATGATGACATGATACGAAATGCATGACATGAACAAAATGCAAAATGAAGACAAAATCCAACCATGAAGGGAATCTCATAACTTAAAGCCAAAAATGACAGAGTCGGAGTACAAATATGGCAATTTACATCTGGGGTGTTACAACACTCCACCACTATGAAAGGATCTCGTCCCGAGATCTAGGACTGAAAGAACTCCGGATATTCAGAACGGAGGTGGTCCTCGCGTTCCTAGGTGGCTTCTCGGTCGGAATGGTGTGACCACTTCACTTTCAGGAATTTGATAGACTTGTTGTGAGTCTTGCACTCAGTTTCTTCAAGAATAGCCACGGGATGCTCATGATAAGACATGTCTTCTTGGAGATCAATCTCTTCAAAGTTGATGGTGCGGTTAGGATTCTTGAAGCACTTGCGAAGCTATGACACGTGAAACACGTCGTGCACATTTGCAAAGTTGGACGGAAGCTCAAGTTGATAGGTGAGATCGCCTCTTTTACCAATGATCTTGAAAGGACCCACGTATCTAGGGCCAAGCTTCCCTTTGATACCGAAGCAACGAGTACCTTTCCTTGGAGAGACGCGGAGGTAGACATGGTCTCCGATCTCGAAAGCCAAGTCACGATGCTTGCTATCATAGTAACTCTTCTGGCACGATTGCGCGGCTTTGAGATTTGCATGGATGACTTTACACATTTCTTTAGCTTCTGTGATTAAGTCATTGCCAAGAAGTTGGCGTTCACCAGTCTCTGACCAATTAAGAGGAGTACAACACTTTCTGCCATAGAGAATCCCAAATGGGGCCTTGCCCGAACTCGCTTGGAAACTGTTGTTGTAGGAGCACTCGGCATATGGAAGACAATCTTCCCACTTCATACCGAAGGAAATGACACAAGCTCTGAGCATATCTTCAAGGATTTGATTGACTCGCTGGACTTGTCCACTAGTTTGAGGATGGAAGGCTATGCTGAAGTGAATGTTGGTGCCCATGGCCTTCTGAAAGGAGTCCCAGACCTTAGAAGTAAAGATGCTTCCATGATTTCAAGATATCAATTGCGGAATGTCGTGCAAGGAGACAATCCTAGAGGTGTATAGCTCTGCCAACTAAGCTGCTGTGATAGATTCTTTGATTGGAAGGAAATGAGCCACTTTAGTAAGCTTGTCGATGACAACAAAGATAGCATCATTTCCGCGCTTGGACTTGGGAAAACCAGTCACAAAGTCCATCTCAATATGGTCAAACTTCCATTTTGGAATGGCAAGAGGTTGGAGGAGACCAGCTGGTCGTTGGTGTTCTGCTTTCACTCTTCTGCAGACATCACATTCATTCACGAATTGAGCAATTTCTCGCTTCATTCGAGTCCACCAATACGACTTCTTGAGGTCATGGTACATCTTTGTACTTCCAGGATGAATGGATAGAAGAGAATTGTGAGCCTCGTTCATAATGTCTTTCCGTAGATCACCTTTAGGAACCACAATTCGATCCTCGAAGAATAGAGTGTCTTTGTCATCAAGGCGATAACACTTGTACTTGGGTTGGCTCTTGGCAATCCCATTTTTGACCTTCTTCACCATGGCATCAAGAAGTTGTGCCTCACGAATTTGATCTTCCAAAGCAGGAGAGACTTGAAGTTTTTCCAGAAAGCCTTGACGAACAACTTGGAGATTCGGTTTGCGGAAAGCTTCACAAAGGTCCGGTTGGAAGGGCTTGAGAATTAAGCTGTTGTAGTAAACCTTCCTGCTCAAAGCATCTGCAATGATATTGGCCTTGCCTGGAGTATATTCAATACTCGGATTGTATTCTTGAATCATTTCGACCCAACGAGTTTGCCCGAGGTTGAGGTTGGGTTGAGTGAAGATGTACTTGAGGCTCTTATGATCAGTGAAGATGTCCACTTTCCTTCCCAACAAGAGATGTCTCCATGTTAATAGAGCATGGACAACTGTCGCCAACTCGAGGTCATGAGTGGGGTAGTTCTTTTCGTTGGGCTTCAACTGGCGAGAGGTATAAGCCACAACTTCCTTCTCTTGCATTAACACAGCACCGAGACCTTCCAGGGAGGCATCACTGAAAACTTTGAATGGTTTGGATTCATCAGGAGGAGTCAAGACAGGAGCTGTAACTAGCTTCTCTTTGAGGGTGTTGAAAGCAATGTCACATTTAGGCGTCCAGACATATTTAACATGCTTCTAGAGGAGGTTGGAAAGAGGCTTTGCAATCTTAGATAAATTCTCAACGAATCTTCGACAATAGCTTGCAAGCCCAAGGAAACTGTGGAGCTGCTTCACATTCTGAGGCGGTTCCCAATTCACAATTGTAGACACCTTCTCAGGATTAACAGCAATGCCCTTGGTGGAGATGATATGGCCAAGGTAGAGAACCTCATCAAGCCAGAACTCACACTTTGAAAACTTCGCATAGAACTGATGCTCTCTGAGTTTGTCGAGTGCCAATCTCAAATGCTTGGCATGACCCTCCTTGTTCTTGGAAAATACCAAAATTTCATCGAGATACACCAAGAGAAATCATTTGTGTAAGGGTTGAAGATGAAGTTCATCATGTAAGAGAACGTTGGAGGAGCATTGACAAGGCCACATGACAGTATATTCATAAGAACCATAGCTTGTTCTGAATGTTGTCTTGGGGATATCTTGTTCACGAATGCGAATCTGATGATAACCCATACGGAGGTCAAGCTTGGAGAATACTTGGGCACCCTTAAGTTGCTTGAAAAGCTCATTGATGTTGGGAAGTGGGTACTTGTTCTTTATTGTCTTCTTGTTCAACGGGAGGTAGTCAACACAAAGTCGGTCCGTGCCATCCTTCTTCTAGACAAAAAGAACACCACAACCCCATGGAGATGAACTCGGTCTGATCAGACCTAGACGCTCTTGTTCATCGAGTTGTTTCTTCAATTCCTTTGGTCCCAGCTTGTAAGGACGTTTGCAAACAGGTTCCATGCTAGGCTCAAGATCGATGATGATTCAACTGGCCGGTGAGGAGGCATTCCCGGAAGCTCTTCTGGAAAGGCGTCTTGATATTCACAAATGACTGGAATCTAAGAGATGGCATTCAACTCGTCCTTCTCATTGAGAGAAAACAGCCGAATGGTTTCATCACGAGTGGCATAGATGATCACATCCTCAGACGAGTGTGTCAATTGAATCTGCCTGGCAGCACAATCAAGCTGAGCCTTGTGCTTAGAAAGCCAGTCCATGCTGATAATTAGATCAATATCCGAGTCACCAAGAACAATAGGAGAAGAAAGAAACTTATAGTCACCCATCTTGATAGACACATTCGGGACGCAAATATTAGATGTCATCTGCTTGCCCGGGGACACAATCTTCAACGGGAAAGGAATCGTTTCGGTAACAAACTCATGCTTGGCAAGAAAAGGTCTTGAAATGAAAGAAAGCGATGCACCAGTATCAAATAATACTTTTGCAGGAAAGGAGTTAACTGGAAGGTTACCCATGATCACTTCTGAAGAGTCCTCTGCCTGAGCTGCATTCATCATGTTGACCTTGGCATGCTTGGGATTATGCTTGACCACTGCATTGCTGGCAGATCTCACAGGAGGAGGAGGCGGAAGGTGCCTTTGGTTGAAGCATTTGTTTGCATAGTGCCCTTTCTGCTGACACTTGTTGCAAATAACCTCTGAGAGCGGACGGTGATAAGGAGCACTTGACTTTGGAGCATGAGACTGCGCTTTGTTCTGATAGCCTGGATTGGGTGGGTGGGAAGATCCATTGCCACCTTTACTCTTTTGCTGGTAAGGCTAACGGAACGGAGGAGGAGGCAAACAGAACTTCTGTTGCTTAGCTGCCACTTGAGTTGAAGAAGAATATGGAGCTGCATCCTTGACTCTCTTCTTAGATGCATCACACTTGAGCTGAGTAGCTTCTTTCTTTAGTGCCATGTTGTAGAATTCATCATACTTAGTCGGCTCAGAAAGCACGAGAGCTAATTGCAGATCTTCTCTGAGGCCTCCTCTGAATTGATAAATCATGCTCTTCTCATCAGGGATGTCTTGTTTAGCGAAGCGAGCAAGTCTATGAAATAGGATATTGTATTGGTAAACAGACATGCTGCCTTGCTTGAGATTGCGGAACTCCTCGCGCTTACTCTCAGCAACACTTTGTGGAATGCGCTGAGCTTTGAAGTCTCAGCGGAAATCATCCCAGGTAATCACACGACCTCCTCTGGAATCTCTGTATTGTTGATACCACTCAGCAGCTTGGTCTTTGAGTTGAAATGAAGCAAACTTGACAAAGTCCTCAGGCCTAACATTGCTACACTCAAAATGTTTGCAGATGTCCACGAGCCAGTCGTCAGCGTCTGTGGCCTCGACACAGTTACTGAAGGACTTCGGCTGGTTTGCGAGGAACTGATTGAGGGTAGCAAACTGAGGTTGATTGTTGCCTTGGCCTTGATTTCCTTGGTTGCCTTGCCCTTGGTTGCGCTCTTGCAAGAGTTGCAAAAGCATCTGAGTGTTGGTGTTGGTGGCTGCCATGATAGCTTGCCATGCCTCCAGAGGTGGAGGTGGTGGCGGAGGGTTCGACTGATCCCCATCATTGCGGTCCGGGTTCTGATGCGTTGGAGGAGCCATCCTGAAGAGGTTGACATCCGTTAGCATCTTAAAAGACATATATTCAAGCTGAATCCAAGGATCAAAATTGCAACATATAGCCTTAACATTCGAACAAGAATGAACGAATGAATTCCAAAGTAGATCATCACACTTCCATTAAGGTTGAGAAGCCACTTAGATAAAGGTAGTTGAATAAAGCAACAAGGTACGGATATGAACAAATAAGTGGTAAGGATTACCCAATCACAAACCAAATATCTGCGGGAAGAAATACTAGAGCTAATTGAATTCCCACCTATAAAACTCCCGAAACTTTCTGGTTATGCAATCAGGTGTTGGGGATACAGGGGAAGCATAATATCTCACCCAAAACTAGCAAATCCTACATCCAGTTGTATCCATCCTTCAACACATAACCAAGAAACCTTCGGAAATCATTTACCTCAACCTTCGAAAAGCATCTGTTATACGAGCTATGGCAATACTCCCGAACTCCCGCCCCAGTACTAGGTGGCATCGAGGTTATCTCACCAACAACCGCATAAAAGAGATTTTTGATGTCGGCGAACTCAGGTATTCCAGAACTGCAACGATAAAATTGTGACGACAACACCTCGGAGCTCAACTCCCCGGGACACTGCCACAACCCCCAAAATATCAGGAGTCACCAAGAACAATGTTCTTGTCACAAAACCATCGGAACGATTCCAAGATACCCGCGTGATCCTAAAATTTTTTAATGACATTTGAGGAGAGAAGAGTCAAAACTCTACGTCAGGAGGCCTCACCAGAGCGACGAAGGGACCGAAGAGTAAAAAGAATCCTACTCTCCGATATATATAATCCTATAAGCCTCAAAACATTTTCTTCTAGACTCAACAATGTTAGCGATTCGATCAAGCAGGGGGCTCCAAAGTCAGGGAAGGCTCTGATTACCAACTTGCAACACCCATGATGCGGCTATATCTCCCACGTGTTAGAGCACGACTTAGAGGCATAACCGCATGGTAGGCATGTCGCAAGAGAGGTAATCTTTACACATCCCATGTACTGAATAAGAAAGGGATAATCAGTTGGCTTACAATCGCCACTTCACACAATACATAAATATATCATACATCATCCAGAATACAATCAAGGTCCGACTACGAAACCAAAATAAAGAAAGACAACCCCAATTGCTAGATCCCCGATTGACCCAACTGGGCTCCTCTACTAATCATCCGGAAAAGACACATATTAACAGCCCGAATCCTCGTCGAACTCCCACTTGAGTTCGGTAGCGTCCCCTGCACTGGCATCATCGTCACCTACATCTGTTTGGAAGTATATGCGAGTCACGGGGACTCAGCAATCTCACACCCTCACGATCAAGACTATTTAAGCTTATGGGTAGGAAAGATATTGAGGTGGAGCTGCAGCAAGCACTAGCCTATAAGGTGGCTAACATATGCAAAAGACGGCGAGAAGAGAAGCAAAGCACGGTCGAGAAGCTAATAGTGATCAAGAAGTGATCCTGAAGCTACTTACATTCAAGCATAACACGAGACCGTGTTCTCTTCACGGACTCCGCGGAAAAGAGACCATCACGGTTACACATGCGGTTGATTCATTTTAATTAAGTTAAGTTCAAGTTTTCTACAATTGGATATTAACAAATTCCCATTTGCCCATAACCACAGGCATGGCTTTCGAAAGTTCAAACCCTGCAGGGATGTCCCAACTTAGCCCATCACAAGCTCTCACGGTCAACCAAGGATATTCCTTCTCTCAGGAAGACCCGATCAGACTCGGAATCCCGGTAACAAGACATTTCGGCAATGGTAAAACAAGACCAGCAAAGCCGCCCGAATGTGTCGACAAATCCCGATAGGGGTTGCACATATCTCGTTCTCAGGGCACACCGGATTGTCCAAGATTCCAGTAGGCTAGCCCAGAGTTGCCCTCTGGTGGCCACCGGTGGCTGACAAGTTGGACCAACACTCAGAGGACACTGGACCGGGGGTTTAAAATAAAGATGACCATTGAGTCCGCGGAACCCAAGGGAAAACGCTCAGGTGGCAAATGGTAAAACCAAGGTTGGGCCTTATTGGAGAAGTTTTATTCAAGGTGAACTGTCAAGGGGTTCCCATAACACCCAACCATGTAAGGAACGCAAAATCAAGGAACATAACACCGGTATGACCGAAACTAGGGCGGCAAGATTGGAACAAATGTGACAAAAATGACAAATCCTCATAATCTGCTAAGTAACAGAAGCAAACATTTTATAGCACTCTTGCATCAGTGATTTGGGCATCAATATGGACTCAAACAGGCATGTCACAATGGAACAAAATGAAGAGAACATCATGATGAACATTCCGATATATCGTGCGCATGAAACAGAGCTACGGTCATAGAGTTATGATGCAATTAACAGGGGCATAATATGTTGCATAAATAAAAGACTCAGAAAACAAAATGCAAAACGAAGACAAAACCCAACCATGAAGGGAATCTCATAACTTAAAGCCAAAAATGGCAGAGTCAGAGTACAAATATGGCAAGTTACATCCGGGGTGTTACAACACTCCACCACTACGAAAGGATCTTGTCCCAAGATCTAGGACTGAAAGAACTACAGATATTCGGAACGAAGGTGGTCCTCGCGTTCCCAGGTGGCTTCTCGGTCGGAATGGTGGCCGCTTGGCAAATCTCGGTCCATTTCGAGAATGTTTAACACCCACTCATGAAAAGAGACAAAATGGGGACGCTGGTGCACGTAGGAGAGTCGGATTGCAAAACGGACAATGGGGAAAATGCTCGGATGCATGAGACAAACACGTATGCAAATGAGATGCACATGATGACATGATATGAAATGCATGACATGAACAAAATGCAAAACGAAGACAAAACCCAACCATGAAGGAATCTCATAACTTAAAGCCGAAAATGGCAGAGTCGGAGTACAAATATCGCAAGTTACATCCGGGGTGTTACAATATCAAAGTCCTTGCATAAGTCTGGATTAGCTCTTAAGAAGGAACTTTTTCTCCTTGAACAAATCAATCAGTGGCTTGGTGTGCTAGGGATACGTATAGAATGAAGATGTTCAGTCTATCGGACCATAGAATACTTCACACATGCATGACTGACTTGGGATGATTCCAAAGGAAACAAAAACAATCTTTCTGGAACTCACGGCGGCAACTTGCACCAAATGCACGCGAACCAGAGGAAGTCACTTCTTCCATCCAGGCATATGCTTCATGAGCTAGCATGAACAAATGCTCTCAAAAGTTTCCAACACTAGCTTAATGTTCAACATGAATCATGGCGGAGATAAAGTGCTGTCGATGGGCTCAACAATAATTCATCTAGGTTTCCATATAAGTGGAATTCCACAATTATGTGAACAAGGTGATAGCATTGGTCAGACCTAAAAGATATAATGGTGTATGCTCGAGGGATCAACCACGAGTAAGACAACATTACAAACATCGTTGGTTCTGATTTGATTTGAGGATATCCCATACTCAAATCAAAGATTGGATATGGTGATAAGACCATTAACTAATCACAAGGGTCAATCAATGAAAATACCATCTTTCTTCAACACACATATAAGATATCCCTTAAGATGAACTAAGTCGGACAAGCTTTTATCTTCCAACTCTCCAAGTTGTTGTTTGGCTTAACCAACTAGATCAGGGGATTCCTGGAGAAGGGGTGGTTTATAAGAAACCAACTTAATCACGAGATCAACATAACAGTCAGGGGGAAACCTGGTGATACTTCCAAGAAGATATTCGGAAAATCACGAACCACCAATATGTTATTAAGCTCGAGAAAAATCTTGCTTTTTAGGGCAAAACGATGTGATCAAATAAGCAAGGGGTTGACACAATACTAACTCATTGATCAAAGAATGCACCAGGAAAGTGGTCTAGGTAGCACAATCTATCTTAGAATGATGATTCTATAACCAACACGCTAGGAATGAGGTTATTGTCCACTAACTACCAAACAACGGGGTTGCTAGGAGTATTGATTTCGCACATCACAGTTCACTTGTCGTCATCCCCGTTGCGACAACACAGAACCTAGGAATGAATAATGATGGCGATAAGTATCACTACAACAAGAATTCATAAGAGTTGGTGCAATTATCATGACATTCTTGACATAAGACGGTAGTACTCCAGAGTAGAACAAAACAAAAACTGGATGGCATTTTGATCTGCGGAATACAACTACTTTGACCCAATCCTAGAAATGGATGACGAACTAGAGTTTGTTTCTCCTAGTCATTCTGAACTAGAATGGCTTGACGGGCCACAAGAATAATAGGCATCAATGAACACGATTGCACAACTATCCCTAACTATCAATTGATAGACGAGGCTAGAAAACAACTAAAGAGGGACAACCCAAAAGAACATATAATTTTCTGAGTTGTGGGTGCATAGATTAGCATGTCGAATGAGTTCAACATATTTCTTCCGGATAACCCATGCCAAAAAGGTAGAACTGGCAGGGTCACAACATAGAATCAAGAACTCGTCAAGAGCACTCTGGTTGTGATCTTTCGGTTCAGCGAGGAACTTCTGCCATAAACAGTTCATGGTATTTGGAAGAAGGAAATACCCCGGATCTCGAGGACTATCTCAAAGGTTACTAATATCATAAAGGAACGAGCAAACACCATCAACAGGAGGTAAGTGGAGTGAATCTTGGGTTCAAAACCCAGAAATAGAATGCCTACCAACTAAATGGCATCACAGGATGCTTTCGAGAATAATGGCCAGAATCATCACACTAGGGATACAAAGCATTGCTAGATTACTAGGTGACTCCCTAAGACACCTAGGGTCATAATAATAGCTCCAACATATATGTCGAGGCAATAGAGTACCTCAACGCACCAGTTAGTGTGGTTAATCTGGCCCAAAGAAACATCGAGAACATGGAGGAATGATTTGCAAGTGCATCAGACTATTTAGAAACCTAGGATGACTCGGACAGCATAACGGCTGTAAATGCTCAAAAGATTTGAGACATCCTGCAAATTGTGGCATAACCACTTAACATCACAATATCAAGGTTTCAAGACCAACTGGCGATACACAGAAGTAGTAGGAACTGAACTGAGGCTTAAAGCCAACAATCCTATAAGTCTACGGATTAGTAACACGTGATCCTGATAGAAAGAAGAGAAATCCTAGTTCCTTAACCCCGTAGGAAGATAAGATGACTCAGATCAGAAGGGCATAAGGTAAAGGAGTAAAAAGAGCCTTACGTTCCCATCCACAATCAATTCCCTTATATAACTAAAGAATTTCTAGACTCAACTTCGACCAGTTTGGCTTGGTAATCCAACAGGCAGTCAGGCTCTAATACCAAAGCTATCAGGACCCCGATCCTAAGTCACACCGATCTAGCATGTAACACATCATATCACTTTGCGGCCTCATGCATGGTATTCCCACGGGTGCCACCTTACCTGGCCTAGGAGCGTTTGTGCCTTTTGGCTCACGTATATGATAGTGTCGCTAGCATCCATATGACAGAGAACCCGGGCCGACAAGACTAGTCGTAAACCCAAAGTGGCACTAACTTACAGGGACGGGCATACATGACCCAGCAACAAATGTGTCGGTCATCAGTGAGTGAATCCGAGCTATAGCAGCTGGGTTAACAGGACTTTGGGAACCCGGGCTGTAGCAGGCTAGCAGGACTCCAAAAGTCACCGCGTGACATTTCCCCGAAAGGACAGACATAGGAACGAAGTGGGACACATGCCGGCCAGTCTAGGTGTTCCAGAGCAGTAGTAACTGGGCTAGCAGGACTCCGGTAAACCGGGCTATAGCAAACTACCATGGCTCCGTGGAAGCACCAAAATACATTTCCCCATAAGAGAGGCTACCAAGGATAGACAACTAGGTTGTCGGATCCCACACATACCAAGCATTTCAATCATACACACAATATGCTCGATATGTGTAAATACAACATGGCATCACAACAAAACTCTACGACTCAAAGTATATATTCATTAGGCTCCGAGGAGCCAAGTATTAGAATCATGGGTCCCATGGCCCAACATACAGAGCATACAAGCAACAAGCACATGCGGAAGCTTAACTTGTATGAGTATAGACAACTACAAATGAAAAAGGCTGAGAAGTCTGACTATCTACAAGACCCTGTCGAGGGCACAAGATCGTAGCTGAGGTAACAAGCTAAATGTCAAAGTACATGCGGAACGACTAGTGAGACTGAAGTCTCTCTGCAAAAACATAAATTAAGCAAATGTGAGTACAAATGTACCAAGCAAGACTTACATTAGAACTAGCTACATATGCATTAGTATCAACAAAGGGGGTGGTGGAGTTTAACTGCAGCAAGCCAGCTTTGACTCGGTGGCTATCTTAAACTACGACTGCAAGTAACTCTTTTGAGGTGGCGCACACGAGTCCACACATTCACCATATCAATACACCACTATGGATCCGCTACCGTCACCCTACGAGAAGGCCATCCATAGCACTCACGCTTATCTTCCGCATTTTAGAGTATCCACTTTCACTTGTCTATGAACTGTATAGGCAACCCAGAGGTCCTTTACCGCGGACGCCGCTATTCGAATAGATGATGTTAACCCTGCAGGGGTGTACTTCTTCACACACGCTCTCACAGCAATGTCGGGTCAACAGCAACGTCAACAAGTCAGCACTGACGTGTGGGGTCGGTCAATGTGTGACGTGGCCAGGTCAATTTGACATGTGGGGCCCGCGGGGTTAGTTTAATCTAAACAGAAATAAAACCTAGGTTAATTAGGGCGTGGGCCCCAGGTGTCAGTGAGATAGGGTGGTTAGTTAGGGCGTCATTAGCGCTAATCACGCGGCCACGTCTGCTCCCGTAGTTCAGTTGGCGGCGACCTCGAACCATGGCGGGGTCCGCTCTGAACTCGCCAGAGGCCACGGTTCGACGCGCCAGGGGCACTAGAAGGAAGCACGTGCCCGTGCGCATCTGGGGAGACGAACGGAAGGGCGTGGGGTGGCCGGAGTTTGCCGGAAGCGAGCTCATGGCGGCGGTCGGAGCTACGGGCGTGCTCGGGTTGGAGCTAGGGGCCATGTGGGGAGGAGATGGTGGTGGCTACGGGCTCCTGGAGCTGCATTGAACACGCTGGCGTGCTCGCTTGCGAGCTGCAGCAGTTGTTGCCACGGTGGCGGCACGGCCGACAAAGCTGAGTTCGCGGCTCCGGTGGAAACAGGGGCTACGAGGCGCAATAATGCGGGAAGGAGAGGGGTTAGCTGCAGGAGCTCACGGGGAGTCGGTCGGTGCAGACGGCGTGGCCGGGGAGGTGTCGGAGCGAGCGGGGCAACGGGACGGATCTTTGGTGACCCGAGGAGGAGGAAGGGGTCGGAGAGGGTGCTTGGAGGTGTCCGGCGTCGCATGAGTCATCGAGGAGGCATAGCAGATGGAGGCGGAGCCCGTGGGCACGTCAAAGGGGCGAGGCGGAGATGGTGACCGCGCGACAGCGAGCGGCGGTGACGAATGTGTTCGGTGGCATCGCGGGAAGATGCAGAGGAGGGGGAAGAGGCCGAGGGAGAGTGAGAGAGGTCCAGGGAGAGGTCAGGGCGATGCACGTGGCGCTCGGGGCCGACTCCAGCAGCGGCAAGCAGGCAGAGGTGGCCTCGCGCGTGTGCGCGCGCCATGGGCACACGCCCTCATCCCCACTATCACGAGGTTGAGGATGACTGGCGCAAGGGCCTGGTGAGCTGAGCCAGCTGGAGTTGGGCCAGGGGGGTCCAGGTAAGTGGCCCAGGTGGGTTTTCTGCTCTATTTTACTTTCTGTTATGTTTTCTATTTATTTATTTATTTCTTTTGCCACTGTTTTCAAATAGAACAAACCCAAAACCAGTGGCAAAATTCCCCTGGATATTTCTATGTTGCATAGTGGAGTTATCGAAAAGCACATAACCTAATTCAGGGTTATTTGAAATTATATTCCATATGTTAAGAATGTAAATCCAAATCCAATATTGATTTAAATTCAATGCCCAAAATAATTCCTTACAAATGTTCATTATTTTTGGTCTGGATCAAAGCCCTTGCCAAAAATACCAAAAATCAATAAAGTTCATTTTGGTTTCATTGAATGCAAATTTTGGTTGAACCTAGTTTGATTCGAGTGATGCTAGGGTTTGAACATCCCCATTTCAAGTTTAACAAAATTTAAACATGATGCATGGATGCAATGCCACTAATTACAAGCATTATTCTAGGGCTGTGACAGCGCGTTGGTTGGCGCGACGGTCCACCTCACAGTTATGTTCACATGCCATTCGGCGTACCGAACGCGGCTGTGACCTTCCAGCCGCACCTGTGGAGCACTCTGGCGGCTCAGGAGGCCAGGCATCATGCAATCCTGGCAGAAATGGCGATGGTTCTTCATGAGCCTCCTGGGACCCCAGAGCCTCCCAAGCCTCCGTACTTGGGCGACTTGTGAGGAGCAACTTATTCAACATGCATCTTCAGCTGCTTCAACATCCCTCAAGCAATGGTGCCAGGTGACTCTTTCTGATTCATTCAGTTGGGGGCGCCTCTCAAGTAGCATTATCCCCAAGTCGCACGAGCATGTCCCTGCGATGTGTATCCCTTTGCGTCTTTAACTTATTTTGTTGGGGCGCCCCTGTAATGCCCCGAGACCGATGTGCCAGGTGTCCTCCAGTTATTCGTTGTTGTTGCCTTGTCATTGTGTGCGTGTCATGCATTGCATATCATGTCATCATGTGCATTTCATTTGCATACTTGTTCATCTCATGCATTCGAGCATTTTCCCCGTTGTCCGTTTTGCATTCCGGCGCTTCGTTCTCCTCCGGTGGTCAGTTCTACCTTTCTTTCGTGTGTGGGGATTAAACAATTCCGGATTGGACCGAGACTTGCCAAGCGGCCTTGGTTTACTACCGGTAGACCGCCTGTCAAGTTTCGTACCATTTGGACTTTGTTTGATGCTCCAGTAGTTAACTGAGGGACCGAAAAGGCCTCGTTTGGACACTCCTAGCTCCCTCTATGCCTATATATAGACCCCTCATTCCAAATCTCGGATCCCCTCCTCGAAACCCTAAAAATCCCAGATCCGCCGCGCCGGACATTGTCCGTCCGCGCCGGACACCCCGCCGCCGACGCCCGCGGCCAACCGCCTGCTGCCACGTGGCCCGGCCACCTCCCGCCGCCGCCGGCCCGCTCGGGCCCGAGACCGGCACCCGCGGCCCGCCTCCGCCCACTCGCCCGAGGTCGCGCCTCCCTCGCCGCGCCGCCCGCGCCGGCTGCCGCCTCCGCCGCGACGCGCCTCGTCGCCGGCGCCGGCCACCGCCGCCCCGCTCCGCCTCGCTCCTCACCGACCCGCACCGCCCGCCGCCTCTTCGCTCGCCCGCCGCCCACGACGCCGACCGCCGCCGCGGCTCACCTCGCCGGCGTCCGCCTCCTCAAGACCCGGCCGACCCTTCCCCGGCGGCCTCGAGCTTGAACTCCGGTGGTCTCCCTGTCCAACTCCGGCGAAGATCCCCCGACGAACCTCGGGAACCACGCCTCAGATCCAGATCCGGATATTTTGGGTTGACTTTTTGCCCCCGTTTCCAGTAATTTTTGCATAATTCATCGTGCTATAACTTTGCATCCGTAGCTCCGTTTTGGTAATATAGCATATCAAAATGTTCGCCTCAGAGAGTACATCATTTCATCTCATTGCATCATTTTCATTTGAGTTCATCTTGATGCCCAAAATGCTGTTGGAAGTATGCTAGTTGAGATAATTGTCAGATCTGCTGCTCCATTTAGATATTTGTCATTTTTGCCATGATTATTGTGTGCATGTTATGCCCATGAGCCCTACATATGTTTTGTTAAATGCTTTGTCATCTTTCCAGTGGTGCCACCCATGTATTTTTGTGATGTGTGTGGTGACTAGCACAAGCTTGCAAAGTGGTGCACTTGTTAATGCTGATTTCAGGGACTTAGCATTTCCATGAAGTCCTTGGTCTGTTTATCTCATTATGCCATATGTTCATGTTGTTTCCTAGTGATCGGTGCCTCTTTTGAGGATGATCAATAAGGATGTTTTGTTAATCTTGTAGTGCTCTATCCATCCATGTCTTTTTTTTGCAATTATGGAGCACCATAGCTTGAGTCAATCAAGCTCTACTTTTGTCATTTCGTGAATCTGGGCAGATTGTCTACTTGTTAGCGATTTTGCCGATGATGTTGTAGTTGATCCGTGCATGCCATGTTATTGTTCTTGCCATGTCTAGCTTGCATAATGTGTATTATTGATGGGTGTATGCTTAGATTGTCATGTCATGCTCTGTAGTGAGTGCATCGAGCTCGTAAACATGCCTACTTGATATTTGTTTCAGCATGCTCCAGTTTTTCACTAAGTCTGAGAACTGATTATGTTTTTGCCATGTTCACATGCTTGCAAATGTATTTTCTGATCCCTTTTGGCTCAAGGTCGCTAAGGGACTTTTGTTAAGCTCTTTGAGCAGCTCCATGCCATGCCTTGCTTTGCCATGTTAAGTTCCTGTAGCTTATAGTTTTCATGCTCCAAAGTGTGCTACCTGATCTGAAATTCCAGACAAGTGTTAATTTCACTAAGTCTGAAATCTGTTTACCGTTTGCTCTTTTGCCATGCTTGTTTGAACCTGTTAATGGATGAATTGGCCGTAGCTCAGTGTTCATCTTTTGTTAAGCATCATGCAAGGATCCCTGCCATGTATTTTGTTGCCATGTTTGAGTGCTGTAGCATGTTCATCTTGTTGCATTTAGATGGTCACTTGCTGTAAATCGCAGACCGTGGTCATATTTGTATTGCTTGCCATTTCCAAACCGTAACTCCGATTCCGGTGATCTTTATATCGTTTTCAAGCGATTTCATCTCACATTTCCAGTGGCACCCTTGGATTTCCAAGTTGAGGCCAGGTTCATTCATTCATTGCCAAATCATGCATATGCATCGCATACCGCATCCCGCATATCATACCATGTTCATGTGTGGTTTGTCTACTATGTTGTGTGCTTCTTTCCGGTGTTTGCTTCTTCGGGTTGGTTCCGGTAACGTCGCGTTTGTGAGGACCCGTTTGTCTACGTCCGTTTGTCTTCTTCATGGACTCGTTCTTCTTCCTTGCGGGATTTCAGGCAAGATGACCATACCCTCGAAATCACTTCTATCTTTGCTTGCTAGTTGCTCGCTCTTTTGCTATGCCTATGCTATGATACCTACCACTTGCTTATCATGCCTCCCATGTTGTTGAACCAAGACTCTAACCCACCTTGTCCTAGCAAACCGTTGTTTTGCTATGTTACCGCTTTGCTCAGCCCCTCTTATAGCGTTGTTAGTTGCATGTGAAGTTTGAAGTTTGTTCCTTGTTGGAACATGGAGATGTTGTTCCTTGTTTGAACATGTTTACTTGTTGGGATATCACAATATACCTTATTTAATTAATGCATCTATATACTTGGTAAAGGGTGGAAGGCTCGGCCTTATGCCTGGTGTTTTGTTCCACTCTTGCCGCCCTAGTTTTCGTCATATCTTTGTTATGTTCCCGGATTTTGCGTTCCTTACGCGGTTGGGTTATAATGGGAACCCCTTGACAGTTCTGAAAGTGCATTATATTGACTAGAGGGGGGTGAATAGGCGATTTTTATGAAAGTCTTCAAAACGTGGGAGTTATGAAGACAAACGATAGAAATAAACCTAATACCCTGCAGCGGAAGGTATACTACACTAGGCAAGCCATAGTCAAGTATTCAATAGAGTGAAAGCACAATGACTAATAGTAGCAATGTAGTAAGGATCAGCTAGGAAGATATTGTGAAGCCAGACAGAACACGCAGTCACTCAGTGAAGACAAAAGATAGTGCAAACATACAATGACTTCACAAGGAGTAACAGTAAGTAAAGGGAAGGAAAGAAGAAACCAGTGACTCGTTGAAGACAATGATTTGTTGGACCAGTTCCAGTTGCTGTGACAACTGTACGTCTGGTTAGGGCGGCTAGGTATTTAAACCTTAGGACACACAGTCCCGGACACCCAGTCCTGAACACGCAGCTCAGGACACCCAGTCCTCACCGTATTCCCCTTGAGCTAAGGTCACACAGACCTCGCCCAATCACTCTGGTAAGTCTTCAAGGTAGACTCCCAAACCTTCACAGACTTCGTTCACCGGCAATCCACAATGTCTCTTGGATGCTCAGAACGCGACGCCTAACCGGCTGGAGGATGCACAGTCCTCAAGTGTAATAAGTCTTCAGATCACACAGACAATAAGACTTAAGTGATGCCTAATTCTCTTTGGCTCTGGGTGGTTAGGGCTTTATCCTCGCAAGGAATTCTCTCTCAAAGGCTTCGAGGTGGGTTGCTCTCAAACGACAAAAGCCGTACTCTGAATCTGAGCAGCCAACCGTTTATGGTTGTAGGGGGTGGGCTATTTATAGCCACTTGGCAACCCGACCTGATTTGTCCGAAATGACCCTGGGTCACTAAGGAACTGACACGTGTTCCAACGGTCAGATTTCAAACTCACACGGCAACTTTACTTGGGCTGCAAGCAAAGCTGACTTGTCCGACTCTGGACAAGATTCGCTCTCATAGTCTTCACTCGAAGACATAGGTTTTGGTTAGGCATCACTTCAGTCATTCTGACTGGTTCTCTTGGACCCCACTTAACAGTACGGTGGTTCCTATGACTCAACACAAAAGAAAGAGAACTACGAAAGATCTAAGTCTTCGAGCTCCATAGGCTTCATGTGGTGTCTTCTCTTGTCATAGTCTTCAATGTGAATATCTTCATATACCACCTTTGACTTCAATGTCTTCATACATTTTTAGGGGTCATCTCTGGTAGGAAAACCGAATCAATGAGGGACTTCTACCTGTGTTATCCTGCAATTCTCACAAACACATTAGTCCCTCAACTAGGTTTGTCGTCAATACTCCAAAACCAACTAGGGGTGGCACTAGATGCACTTACAATCTCCCCCTTTTTGGTGATTGATGACAAACTAGTTGAAGTTTTCAACGGGGAATATAATCTGTGAAATTGTAAAGGATAAGGAATTGTCTTCATAAGTTGCAAGGGCTCCCCCTGAAGATGTGCATATAAGTAATTTGCTTTTGGAATGCAAATGCACATGGCAGGTTGTACTTGTGGAGATCCACTTCAACTTATGATGACAATCCACTATGCATGTGAAAGTATATGAAGATAATGACATGCATAATGGAAAATGGACGTCTGCAGAATGATCTAAGTGCGGAATTTATCGTCGCACATGCGGAATTTATCATCGCAAAACAAGGTGGCAGATAAGTAGCAGACGACCATCGAGTTTAAGTGTTACAACTCAAAGAACCAAATGTAGCAAAACGAGAGTTGTAAGCACGAAGCAAAATATAAAGCACCCGCCCATATGGACCCGCTTGAAGACTATCAACCTCATATGCTTCTCCCCCTTTTGTCAGTAAGGACCAAAAAGGTTTGAAGACATAGAGCATCTACTCGTTCCCATGAGGAGTAGGTGAAGCAGCAGGGTCGTTGGTGGTGTTTGGCGGTGCTGAAGAGCTTGGAGCAGAGTCGAAGCGTGCTGAAGGAGGTGGCGGTGAAGTAGCATCGTCTTCATCCTCGATAACTCTGGCAGTCACAGTTGCAGCAGAGGAAGAGAACTCAGAGTCTTCAAGGGATGGAGTTCCTCGCAGCACGGCCCTTCGAGGAGGTGTGGAGTCAAACTTGAATCGCTCAGTGAAGCCATCCTCTTGAAGATCATCTTCAGAACACATCATCGTTAGCCCTTTCCATGTGCGGCGACAGGTTTCATGGGCAACGAAAGCATTCTTGGTGGCAAGATTGCGAATGCGATTAACATCCACCAAGAGGCTTTTCATCTGACGCTTCAGCCAGTCATGATGCCTATCCTGTTTCTGATGAAGAGCCACAAGAAGCTCTCGGTCGTTGAGAACACGAGTGCGCTTCTTGGGTCGTGGAGCAGTTGTACTATCAGTGGCTTCAGTGGAGCAGGGTGTGGTGCACGTGTAGTGCCAGCCAAAGGATACACACGAGTGACTGCTTCAACTCCTTCAATGTTCTGAGAGAAACTCTGATGCTCTGCATTCTGAAGACTTAGAGGTTCCTTGGCAGGCTCAGGATAGATGGCTTCAATAGAGATATCCACATCAGGCAGAAAAATCCGATGATTGCGAGCAGATGGCTGATATGAGATATCGGAGTGAAGTTTGATTAGCCGCATTACCCATGGGGCGTAGAACTTCAAGCCAAACAGATCAGAGCCTGATGCAGCAAGTTGGCGAATGAAGAAGTCCTGTGCATTGAAGCATTTTCCATGAAGAATATAGAAGACCAAAGTCTTCATTGCACCCTCAAGCTTGGCATGTGGAGAGTGCCCTTTGATGGGCCAGAGAGTTCGCCTGATGATGTGATAAATGGTTCTTGGCAGATACTCAAGGTCTTCAACGAAGAACTCCGTGGGATAAGCAGCATCTTGGGGCAATGGCTTCATCATGCTGAGCATCTGACTCATATCAGGTTCAGGCTTCTGAAAGATGCTCTCAATAGCTTCACTATGCAGCTGACAGCCATGCTCGTAGAGATCGCCAGGAGTGGGCAAACCAGTGAGCTCAATGATGTCAAAGGCTTTGGCTTCGTGATGAACGTTTCCAGTCATCCACTCCAGGACCCAAGTCTTCGGATCTCTGCTATACCCGCGGATGTGAAGTGTGGCATAGAATTGGAGCAGCAACTCTTCATTCCAATGCTCTTGGTCAGTAACGAACGGCAGCAGTCCAACTTCCTTGAAGCAATCCAGAGCTTCTTCCAGACAGGGCAGACCAGCTATAGCTTCAATGTCAAGGCGCTTGTGTGGGAAGATGCGACCTTGGTTGTAAAGAATGCATGAGTAATAGCTTCGCTGCGGATAGCTCCAGAACCGATCAGATGATATCCTTTCCCTTAAGTAGGGGTTCCTGGAGCTATCGAAGAATGTGTTGTCTGCTCTGAAGCCATTGATATTGAAGGAGCCAGGTGCTGATGCAGGACCTGGGAACCTTGGCAATCTTGGGATTGGCTTCTGTACCTGAGGCATGTGCTCAACATGATAGTCGAACTGGGGACCGGCAGCAGACTCAGGAACAGAAGTGGCAGGATCAGTGGCTTCGCTGTTTTCTGATGCTTTTGTTGGGGAGGGCTCCACATTAGCTTCATTGGTGGTTGTGGCAATTTGTGGGACTTCTTCTTCCGCGGCTGATGCAGCCAGATTGTCTTCAGCAGAGACTTGAGGCCTTGGACCTTTGCGAAGCCTGCGCAACGCAGGCGACGCCTGTGGAGTTGGAGTTGGGTGGGCCTCATAGTCTTCTTCCTCTTGTGGGCGATCCGCCCATGAAGCATTCTGTGCAATTGGCGTCATTGGACGACCAATGCTGATGAGTTCACTGTTCTCAAGCTGAGGAAGGACTGCACCATCTTCTACATGGTCATGTTGACCAATGTCTTCAGCAGCGATGGGGTCAGCTGCTGGAAAGTCTTCAGCTTCACGAGCCTCTGTGGAAGCAGGCTCATGGATAGTCAGTTGGCGTTTAGCTTCAGGATAGACCATAGAAATGAGTTCAATTATCAAGGGCTCTGTGGGAGCAGCCCGATCTTTCTTGGTCTTCCTCTTCTTCTTGGAGGGGTAGTAGGAGAGGCTTCAACATGTTTCCTCTTCCTGGCTTCAGCCTCAGCAGTCCTCGTCTTCTTGAGCTCTGAAGCGGCTGACCGGCTTTTTGGCTTCGAGCCAGTCATTCTTGTTGGGAAGACAATAGGAACTGCTTCCTGCCTTGGTGCGTCGGGTTCAGCCGTAGCAGGCTTCTTCTTCTTTGCGGCCATCCTGGGGTCGATGCCAGGACGCCCAAGGGCCTTGCGCTTCTCAGCCTCATTGTAGGCTTGCACACATCTGTCAGCCAGAGCCTTCATGCGCTCACGCGAGCCCTGAGCTTCTGCATGTTTCTTCAGAAAGGCTTCCTTGAGCTCGTGCATCATGATCTTGAAGTTCTTCACTTCTTGCACACTGAGCTTGGCCATATGCTTCTTGAACTGAGCCTTTTCATAGTCAATCTTTTGCTTCAGTTCAACAATGCGCTGGGCGACAGCTAGCTCTGAAGCAATGGCGCCTTGGAAGGCGACACTGAGGCCAATGGGTAGTTGCAGATCTTCAAAGCTGATGTTTGGCGTGTCAAACCACTCGTCAATGAAGTTGTGGATGATGGTTACATCAAAGAGAGGCAGATCATTGAAGATTTCTGCTTCTTCTTTGCTCTTGATGAGTTGCTCAAGAGCGTCATCTGCAAGATCTTCATCACTTGACAGATCAATGGCATCATTGCGCAGAATGGCAGCAGCTGTTAGCTCTTGGCCGGTGTGTGGCAGAGGCATCTTGACCTTCTGGGGCTTGGAGATGCGTGATAAGTCTTCGGACTGCACACTGTCTTCAGGAGGTGTAGTTGCCAGTGGCTTCGCCTGTGAGATTTTTGGTGAAGGGGCAGGCTTTGAAGCTTTAGGCTTCTTCAACTTGTTTGGCTTTGGCGCTGCAGGCGCTTCATCGGATTCAGCGTCAGCTGCAGGCTCATTCACTGCAGTCCCTTGAACCAAGATGGGTGATGAGGCCTTCAAGGTTGTAGAAAGGACCGATGACATTGGGTTCTGCATCTCGTGTGCCATCTGCCCTTGGAGCTGAGGGACCAGGGTTGAAGTCTAGTCCCAATGTCTTCTTGTTTTGCTTCGCTGAGTTCTGGGCAAATTGGAAGTTGCGCTTGAACAGATTGTCGTCACGACACCATAGTAGTGACGATGGGTGTGCATCAGCAGGCTGTGGCCCACGGACCATGCAGGGATAGAAGCCTTGTTCAATGGCTTCATCTCTGGACCTGGGTAGAAGATTCTTGTATAGGATGTCTCCCCACGGTCTCTTGATGGCGTTTTTCTCAGCATATTCCTGGGTTACAAATCGGTATTTGAACCATTGTTCTGCCCAATATCTTCGAATCCATTGGATTCGGGTCTTGCGCTGATTGTAATCCTCTTCAGGATCTGTCTTGTACAGTTCTGAGAGGTCATCTGGCAGATCTCTGGATGTTTCTCCATGACGCTTTCTGCCACCCTTCCTTGCTGATTTCTCTGAAGCCATAAACTTTAAACTGAAAGGCTTCAACACGTTCAAAGGCTTCAAAGGTTTTCGCTTGCTGGACAAACAGGAACTGGCTTCGGGAGAATTTATGTGATGCTGTAAGAATTCTGCAAATGAATGCAGACTATGAGAACCAAAGGATTCTCCCACGGACATGTACCTGTGACAGCATTAAGGTGCGAGGGAAGGGGAAGAGGTCATATGCATTCTCAGAAGATTTTGAAGATAAATCAGTTTAGAAGACATTGACCTCATCGTGCGAAGACATTCACTCATAGATAAGGAGTTGGTTCCAGATTTGTACGAATCCACAGATCAGTACAAGTGAGGAATCTAACTACTTTGTGAAGCATAAGTGAATATACTAGGCATGTTATGAGATGCAGTATGAGAGAGATCTAACTTGTGTGAATAGAAACTGCTTGTGGTAGAAAGTGACAAAGCCATAGGATCAACGGTGCTGTAAAAAGGAAGTTTTATTTACCACACTAAGAACTGCTAGACGGAGTGGAAGATGAGGCCGAGCAGTTCGATCTTCCGTGCCCTAACTTGGCGACGGAGGACACCTACGGCGACGGCGGAGAGGACGATGTCCGCGGTCGGCGTGAAGACGGCGTCGGAGAGGTTGCGGCAGCGAAGCGCTTCGTCGCCGGCGTCGTCGAGGGCTAGCGGTGGCGCTAGGGTTCGTGCGAGAGTGGAAGAAGAGATAATGACCGCTGTGAAGTGTGTATTTATAGGTACAGGGGCGGCACTGCGTTATTACACAGGTGCCCCTGGCGATTCGCATCTGAGGAACACGTGGCCATTATGCGGAATTTTGGGGTTTGTTCCACGTCCCACGCACGCCTGGATTGTCGGGTGGTCGTTCCTACTTCTCCGGGTTTCATGTGGAGGAATGAGCATTGAAAACGGACTTAATGGTTGTCTCTGTATCTTCTGCTAACAAGGACGCAGAGAAGACATTCGACAGTTTCAATAGAATGCATATGATTTGGAGAGATAGAATTTGAGATAGAAAGCATAGAGAGGTTAGGGTCCGATCACATTCACTTAGTTCAAAAGATTCAACAAGAAGACATAGCTATAAGTGAATGCTGTAGAGGACAGAACACTAGTATATATATATATATCTATATAATCAACATAGTGAAGATAATCATGAAGATATGTTGAGATTGAAGCCAAACCAAATGTGAAGACATAGCAAATGTAATGCCATGAGTGAAACACTTCAAAATAGAGCATTTGGTGGTGGCGTTACCCACCGTATAGGAAGTATTAGACCCAGACACGGTGCACAATTATTGTGGCGCTCCGAAGTCAAATTCCACATTAATGTATTCACACTTAGAATGTATGTCTTCATTGATTGAAGATATACTTTACTTCGTGTGTTGCACATCTAAGTCATCAATATGCATAAGGGTTAGGATGTGTGCCTGATCACAGGACATTTGAGGATTCCAGGATATTCAGCTCATACCGTAACTTGCAAAATCTCTTCTCATCCAAGGGCTTGGTGAAGATATCTGCCAATTGCTCTTCAGTGTTGACGTGTATGATATCAATATCTTCCTTCACAACATGATCTCTGAGAAAGTGATGACGAATTTCAATGTGCTTTGTCTTCGAGTGCTGAACTGGGTTGTTGGCAATCTTGATGGCGCTTTCGTTGTCGCAGTAAAGTGGCACTTGCTTCAGATGAATGCCATAGTCCTTGAGTGTTTGCTTCATCCACAGAAGCTGAGCGCAGCAAGATCCAGCAGCAATGTATTCAGATTCAGCAGTGGAGAGAGATACACAGTTCTGCTTCTTTGAAGACCAACATACAAGTGATCGTCCCAGAAAGTGACATGTGCCTGATGTAGACTTGCGATCAACTTTGTCACCAGCATAATCAGCATCCGAGAATCCAACCAGATCAAACTCTGAGCCCTTTGGATACCATAATCCTAGAGTTGGGGTGTGAGCCAAATATCGAAGAATTCGCTTCACAGCTAAGTGATGCGACTCCTTTGGTGCCGCTTGAAATCGAGCACACATGCAAACACTAAGCATAATATCTGGCCTAGATGCACATAGATAAAGTAAAGAACCAATCATGGAGCGGTATACCTTTTGATCGAACTCTTTACCATTGTCGTCGGGACCCAGATGATGTTTGGCTGGCATTGGTGTTGTGAAGCCTTTGCAGTCTTGCATACCAAACTTCTTCAGGCAATCTTTGAGATACTTCTCTTGAGATATGAAGATGCCGTTGCGTTGTTGTCGTATTTGAAGACCGAGGAAGAACTTCAGCTCTCCCATCATGGACATCTGATATTGCTCTTGCATCATATATCCAAACTCTTCACTGTACTTCTGATTGGTGCAGCCGAAGATAATGTCATCCACATATATTTGGCACACAAACAGTTCACCATCATATGTCTTCGTGAAGAGAGTGGGGTCTAGGGAACCAGGTATGAAGCCTTTGCTCTTCAGGAAGTATTTGAGTGTGTCATACCAGGCCCGAGGGGCTTGTTTGAGGCCATACAGTGCCTTGTTGAGCTTGTATACCATGTCAGGATGTTTTGGATCTTCAAAGCCAGGCGGTTGTGCAACATACACTTCTTCTTCAATCTTGCCATTGAGAAAAGCACTCTTCACATCCATTTGATATAGAAGTATGTTATGATGATTTGCATAGGCCAGCAGTATGCGTATGGCTTCAAGTCTAGCCACAGGAGCAAATGTTTCATCGAAGTCAATGCCTTCCACTTGAGTATATCCTTGAGCAACGAGACGAGCTTTGTTTCTGACAACTTGACCATGCTCATCTTGCTTGTTGCGGTATATCCATTTGGTGCCTATTATATTGTGCTTCCGTGGATCAGGACGCTTAACCAGTTCCCATACATTATTCAGCTCAAACTGTTGAAGCTCTTCTTGCATAGCTTGAATCCATTCAGGTTCCATGAAGGCTTCTTCAACTTTCTTGGGTTCTGTTATTGAGACGAATGCGAAGTGCCCACAGAAATTTGCTAGCTGAGTTGCCCTTGAACGAGTGAGTGGACCGGGTGCATTGATGCTATCAATTATTCTTTCAATCTGCACTTCATTGGCAACGCGAGGATGTACAGGGCGAAGATTTTGCTCTTGCTGATCATTGTCGTTGTTAGAAGGAATGTCTTCAGGCTGAGCATTGTCTTCATGTTGATCAGGTGCTGAGATGATAAGTTCTTCTTCAGGATGAGCTTCAGAAGGTATAATTTCTCCAGTTCCCATTAGCTTGATTGATTCACTGGATGGAACTTCATCTAGCACATTTGGCAGTTGCTCTCTTTGTGAACCGTTGGTCTCATCGAACCGCACATCCACTGTTTCAACCACTTTGTAATGAAAGAGATTGAAGACTCTGTAGGAGTGCGAATCCTTTCCATATCCAAGCATAAAACCCTCATGTGCTTTTGGTGCAAACTTTGAGGTGTGATGTGGGTCCTTGATCCAGCACCTTGCGCCAAATACTCTGAAGTAACTGACATTTGGCTTCTTGCCAGTAAGGAGCTCATAAGATGTCTTGTTCAGAAGCTTGTGAAGATAAACACGATTGATTGTATGGCATGCAGTATCAATGGCTTC
Source organism: Triticum aestivum (assembly GCF_018294505.1). Taxonomy (NCBI): domain Eukaryota; kingdom Viridiplantae; phylum Streptophyta; class Magnoliopsida; order Poales; family Poaceae; genus Triticum; species Triticum aestivum. The sequence continues at coordinate 310,281,906 of NC_057797.1, forward strand.
AGGCCAGAATTTTCTTGGGGTCTTGTATTCATCTAGCATCGTTCTGGCCATCTCAATGAGTGTTCTGTTCTTGCGTTCGACGACGCCATTCTGCTGTGGCGTGTACGGGGCTGAGAATTCATGTGTGATGCCCAAGGTATCAAGATATGTATCAAGGCCAGTGTTCTTGAATTCAGTGCCATTGTCACTTCTGATGTGCTTTATCTTGGCGCCATAATTGTTCATAGCTCGATTGGCGAAGCGTCTGAAGACATCCTGCACTTCAGTCTTGTAAAGGATTATGTGCACCCAAGTATATCTAGAATAATCATCAACAATGACAAAGCCATAGAGACAAGCAGTAGTAGTAAGAGTTGAGTAATGAGTGGGACCGAAAAGATCCATGTGAAGCAGTTCGAAGGGTCGAGTAGTGGTCATGATTGTCTTCGAGGGATGTTTGGCCCTCGTCATCTTCCCTGCTTCACAGGCACCGCATAAGTGATCTTTCTTGAACTTGACGCCCTCGATGCCTATGACATGCTTCTTCTTTGCCAGGGTGTGGAGGTTCCTCATGCCAGCATGCCCAAGCCTCCGATGCCAGAGCCAGCATTCTGAAGCTTTTGCTAGAAGACATACGGCAAGCTGTGGTCCTGCTGAGAAATCTACCACGTACAAATCATCTTTTCGATACCCTTCAAATACTAGAGACTTGTCAGATTCCATTAGTACAAGGCAACGATATTTTCCAAATATTACGATCATGTTCAAATCGCAAAGCATTGAGACAGACATTAAGTTGAAGCCAAGGGATTCAACAAGCATGACTTTATCCATGTGTTGATCCCTTGAGATTGCAACTCTACCTAGACCCAATACCTTACTTTTACCAGTGTCAGCAAATGTGATGTGGCTCTTGTCGGATGGACGTAAGGTTGAGTCCATAAGAAGGCTTCTTTTGCCAGTCATGTGATTTGTACACCCACTATCAATAATCCATTCTGAAGACGCTGGTGTCGTACCCTACAGTGCAGTTAGGGGGATAGGCTTCACCAAGAGCATTGTGAAGCAAAAACATTTGACGAACCAGTGGGTTATGAAAGCTTAGATCCAGATTAGGACTAATAGGGAGAGTAGCAAGCGATTCAGGAACGAAGTACATAGTAAGACCATTCGGGCATTTGATCTTGCGCCCTACAAGATGTTTAAGGTCCCCAGCAATAGCGTCAGACGATTTTGGTTTTCTGCTGGAGACCTTTCCCTGCAAAAGAGAGTTAAGCTTTCTTAGCCACCCACATCTTCAAGGGTGGCTTAGAAGCAATAAGTCTAAGTGCAGCATCTGAGAATTTTGGCTTTGGAGCCCTAGCAAACAGTCTTGCAGGCGGACAATAGTACTCATAAGAATAAGCAGAATAGTTCTTGGTCTTATGAACATGGCGGTTTGATGAACCGCTCTCATATTCATATGCCTGAGTATGGTTTCCCTGCAAAGCATTTGCGTTAGTGCGACTCAGGTGAGTCCTCTGTCTGTATGAAGCCTTTGGACCGTATGAAGCCTTTGGTCTGAGGTTTGTCTTCTTCACGTGAGGTGTCATGATGACATTCACAGGAAGATTCTCCAGACACCTTTTCGGAACCCAGATCTTCTTCATAGGCGGTCCATTCCTGCAGTTAGTACCAATGTACCTGGCAAACACTTCACCATTCTGATTCTTAAACAGTATATAGTTTGCATCAAAGGATTCATCAATGATAATGGGGTTAGCACAAGTGAAGCCAGATAGATTGGATGGATCTGCTGAAGGTTCCTTTGCAGCAACCCACATGGTTTTGGGGTACTGCTCAGGTTTCCAGTAAGAGCCATCAGCATTCATTTTCCTTACGAACCCAACACCCTCTTTCCTCGGGTTTCGGTTCAGAATCTGCTTTTTGAGGACATCACATAGTGTCTGATGCCCTTTAAGACTTTTGTACATCCCTGTTTCAAGCAATGTCTTCAACCTAGCATTCTCATCAGCAATAGCGGTGGTATCCTCAGCAGAGGGGTTAGTTACCACATCAACAGTTGAAGATATTGCAACAGCAGTAGCAGTAGAACATTCAGCAACAGAAGTAGCATTATCACGCTCAATGCATTTAAGACATGGTGGTTCAAATCCTTCCTGAGCGGAACTGATCTGTTTGGCGCGAAGTGACTCGCTTTCCTTTTGAAGATCTTCATGAGCCGCTCTCAATTTCTCAAGATCTTGCTTCCTTTGAAGATAATCATAGGAAAGCTTTTCATGAGTTGTTGAGAGAGTTTCATGACGACTTTCAAGTTCCTGATACTTAACGTGAAGATTTTTTATGTCTTCAATTAAGGATTCAGATCGAGTCATTTCAGCACCTAACAGATCATCGCTTCTGTCTAACAGTTTTTGAATATGTTCCATAGCTTTCTGTTGTTCAGTTGCAATTTTAGCAAGTGTTTTGTAGCTGGGTTTTGAACCACAATCAGAGTCATCGTCACTAGATGTTTGATAGTGAGTAGTGCGTGTGTTTACCTTGGCACCGCGTGCCATGAAGCAGTAGGTAGAAGCGGAGTAGTCCTTGTCATTTGCATCGGTGTCGGTGATGAAGTCATTGTCTTCAGTGTTGAAGATGGACTTGGCAACGTATGCTGTAGCCAGACTTGCGACGCCTGAATCGGACTCCTCCTCAGACTCCACCTCCGCCTCCTCAGAAGCAGACTCCTCCTCTGAATCCATTTCCTTGCCAACAAACGCACGTGCCTTGCCAGATGAGCTCTTCTTGTGTGATGAAGACTTTGAGGAAGACTTGGAAGAAGACTTTGAGTATTTCTTCTTCTTCTTGTCGTCAGAGTCATATTCCTTGCTCTTCTTCTTCTTTTTGTTCTCATTGTCCCACTGTGGACACTCAGAGATGAAGTGGCCAAGTTTCTTGCACTTGTGACATGTTTTCTTCTTGTAGTCATGAGCAGAAGCTTCATCATTCCTTGAGCTTGATCGGGAAGACTTTCTGAAGCCTTTCTTCTTGGTGAATTTTTGGAACTTCTTGACAAGCATAGCAAGTTCCCTTCCAATGTCTTCAGGATCATCAGAACTGCTGTCAGATTCTTCTTCAGATGAGGAGACAGCTTTTGCCTTCAAGGCACGAGTTCGCCCATAGTTTGGACCGTAGATATCTCTTTTCTCAGAAAGCTGAAACTCATGTGTGTTGAGCCTCTCAAGTATGTCAGACGGATCGAGTATCTTGAAATCAGGACGTTCTTGAATCATCAGGGCTAGGGTGTCAAACGAACTATCAAGTGATCTCAGTAGTGTCTTGACGACTTCATGTTTGGTGATCTCAGTAGCGCCGAGGGCTTGAAGCTCATTTGTGATGTCAGTGAGTCGGTCAAATGTGAGCTGGACATTCTCATTGTCATTTCGCTTGAAGCGGTTGAAGAGGTTGCGAAGGACACTGATTCTCTGATCTCTCTGGGTTGAGACGCCTTCATTGACCTTGGAGAGCCAGTCCCAGACCAGCTTAGATGTTTTCAAAGCACTCACACGGCCATACTGTCCTTTGGTCAGATGACCACAGATGATATTCTTGGCAGTAGAGTCCAGTTGAACGAATTTCTTGACATCAGCAGCAGTGACACCTTCTCCAGCCTTGGGAACGCCGTTCTCGACGACATACCATAGGTCGACGTCAATGGCTTCAAGATGCATGCGCATCTTATTCTTCCAGTAGGGATATTCAGTTCCATCGAAGACGGGGCACGCAGCGGAGACTTTAATTATCCCTGCAGTCGACATAGCTAAAACTCCAGGTGGTTAAACCGAATCACACAGAACAAGGGAGCACCTTGCTCTGATACCAATTGAAAGTGCGTTATATCGACTAGAGGGGGGTGAATAGGCGATTTTTATGAAAGTCTTCAAAACGTGGGAGTTATGAAGACAAACGATAGAAATAAACCTAATACCCTGCAGCGGAAGGTAGACTACACTAGGCAAGCCATAGTCAAGTATTCAATAGAGTGAAAGCACAATGACTAATAGCAGCAATGTAGTAAGGATCAGGTAGGAAGATATTGTGAAGCCAGACAGAACACGCAGTCACTCAGTGAAGACAAAAGATAGTGCAAACATACAATGACTTCACAAGGAGTAACAGTAAGTAAAGGGAAGGGAAGATGAAACCAGTGACTCGTTGAAGACAATGATTTGTTGGACCAGTTCCAGTTGCTGTGACAACTGTACGTCTGGTTAGGGCGGCTAGGTATTTAAACCTTAGGACACACAGTCCCGGACACCCAGTCCTGAACACGCAGCTCAGGACACCCAGTCCTCACCGTATTCCCCTTGAGCTAAGGTCACACAGACCTCGCCCAATCACTCTGGTAAGTCTTCAAGGTAGACTCCCAAACCTTCACAGACTTCGTTCACCGGCAATCCACAATGTCTCTTGGATGCTCAGAACGCGACGCCTAACCGGCTGGAGGATGCACAGTCCTCAAGTGTAATAAGTCTTCAGATCACACAGACAAGAAGACTTAAGTGATGCCTAATTCTCTTTGGCTCTGGGTGGTTAGGGCTTTATCCTCGCAAGGAATTCTCTCTCAAAGGCTTCGAGGTGGGTTGCTCTCAAACGACAAAAGCCGTACTCTGAATCTGAGCAGCCAACCGTTTATGGTTGTAGGGGGTGGGCTATTTATAGCCACTTGGCAACCCGACCTGATTTGTCCGAAATGACCCTGGGTCACTAAGGAACTGACACGTGTTCCAACGGTCAGATTTCAAACTCACACGGCAACTTTACTTGGGCTGCAAGCAAAGCTGACTTGTCCGACTCTGGACAAGATTCGCTCTCATAGTCTTCACTCGAAGACATAGGTTTTGGTTAGGCATCACTTCAGTCATTCTGACTGGTTCTCTTGGACCCCACTTAACAGTACGGTGGTTCCTATGACTCAACACAAAAGAAAAAGAACTACGAAAGATCTAAGTCTTCGAGCTCCTTAGGCTTCATGTGGTGTCTTCTCTTGTCATAGTCTTCAATGTGAATATCTTCATATACCACCTTTGACTTCAATGTCTTCATACATTTTTAGGGGTCATCTCTGGTAGGAAAACCGAATCAATGAGGGACTTCTACCTGTGTTATCCTGCAATTCTCACAAACACATTAGTCCCTCAACTAGGTTTGTCGTCAATACTCCAAAACCAACTAGGGGTGGCACTAGATGCACTTACAAGTTCGCTTTGAATGAAACTCCTCCAGCAAGGTCCAACCTTGGTTTTACCATTCGCCACCTAGCCTCTTTTTCCCTTGGGTTAGGCCAGCCCAAGGGTCATCTTTATTTTAAGCCCCCCCTGGGCCAGTGCTTGTCTAAGTGTTGGTCCGAAATGGGCAGCCTGCGGGGCCACCTCGGGGAAACTTGAGGGCTGGTTTTACTCGTAGCTTGACCTATCCGGTGTTGCCCTGAGAACGAGATATGTGCAGCTCCCATCAGGATGTCGGCACATCGGGCAGCTTTGCTGGACTTGTTTTACCATTGTCGAGGATGTCTTGTAGAACCGGGATACCAAGTCTGATCGGAATGTCTCGGGAGGAGGTCTATTCCTTCGTTGACCGTGAGAGCTTGTCATGGGTGTCAGGACCCCGACTCAATGCCACATTGATCTAGCATGTAACACCTCATATCACTTTGCGGCCTCACGCACGGTATTCCCATGGGTGTCGCCTTACCTTTGCCCGGGACCGTTTGCGCCTTTTGGCACACGTATATGACAGTGTCGCTAGCATCCATATGATAAGGAGCCCGGGCTGACATGGCTAGTCGTAAACCCAAAGTGGCACAAACTTACAGGGACAGGCATCCATGACCCAACATCGAACGTGTCGGTCATCAGCGAGTGAATCCAGGCTGTAGCACTGGGCTAGCAGGACTCCGGTGAACCGGGCTGTAGCGGGCTAACAGGACTCCGGTATTCATCGCGTGACATTTCCCCGAAGGGATAGACACAGGAACGAAGAAGGACACATGCCGGCCAGCCTAAGTGTTCCGGAGCAGTAGCAAGCTACCATGGCTCGGTGGAAACACTAGGAGACATTTCCCGGTAAGAGAGGCTACTAAAGATAAACAACTAGATGGTCAGATCCCACACATACCAAGCATTTCAATAACATACACACAATATGCTCGATATGTGCAAATACAACATGGCATCACAACATGACTCTACGACACAAGCAATTTATTCAATAGGCTCCGAGGAGCGAGATATTACAAACATGGGTCTCATGACCCAACAATCAGAGCATACAAGTCAAAGCACAAGCGGAAGCTATCATGTCTGAGTACAGACATCTATAAATGAAAAAGGCTGAGAAGCCTGACTATCTACCAATCCTGCCGAGGGCACAAGATCGTAGCTGAGGTAACAAGCTAAACGTCGAAGTCCACGTGGAACTACTAGTGAGACCGAAGTCTCTCTGCAAAACATAAGATAGGCAAACGTGAGTACAAATGTACCCAGCAAGACTTACATCAGAACTAACTACATATGCATCATTATCAACAAAGGGATGGTGGGGTTTAACTGCAGCAAGCCAGCTTTGACTCGGTGGCTATCCTGAACTACGACTGCAAGTAACTCTTTTGAGGTGGCGCACACGAGTCCACATATTCACCATATCAATACACCACTATGGATCCGCTCCCGTCTCCCTACGAGAACGCCATCCATAGCACTCACGCTTATCTTGCGTATTTTAGAGTATCCACTTTCACTTGTCTATGAACTGATATAAGCAACCCAGAAGTCCTTTTCCGTGGACACGGCTATTCGAATAGATGATGTTAACCCTGCAGGGGTGTACTTCTTCATACATGTTTCCACCACTTAGCGTCTGCACACGACATGTGCTCGGCAGACTTCAAGCGAAAGCCGACGTGGGTGTAGACCACGACCTACCTAACCACCTAAGTCTCTAGTCCAGGTTTATCGCCTATTCGGGTTCCATCCATGAGGAGATCCGGCCGGAGTTTCGCTCACAGCCCCAAACGATGTGAACAGGGTTCCGTGACACAAAACGGGCGCCCGGTATACCCGGCCACGTGCCTACCGCATCACAGCCCACCCCTACGGTCAGCGCTATCCACGGCCTCCAGCATACTACAAACACCAGAAACTACTTGCAACTCCTAGACAGAGGACAAGGGTGATTAAGAAGTCGAGCGGGGTCATATTTCAGGGCCCAATGTATGGTAGTAGCTGAGTCATGGATCACAAACACAGAACTCAGTTCCTAAGGACGGCTTCAATGAGACAACCCACCATGTACTCCTACATGGCCTCTCATCGCTACCTTTACCAAATCGTGTTCACACACTTAGCTCACACACAGTAGGACATGTTCACACACCTCTGATTCATCCCCGATGAATCAGACCTGACTCGACTCTAAGCAGTAGCAGGCATGACAAACAAACATGAATGAGTAGGCACAACAGGGCTCAAACAACTCCTACTCATACTAGTGGGTTTCATCTATTTACTGTGGAATGACAGGTCATGCAAAGGATAAAGGGGTTCAGCTACCGCAGCAAGTAACAGATGAATCGTTGTTGTCCTAATGCAGTAAAAGAGAGCAGGAGCGAGAGAGTAGGATTGTATCGGAATGAACAAGGGGGTTTTGCTTGCCTGGCACTTCTGAAGATAACATTGAGTCTTCATCAGTGTCAACGATCACATCATCGGTATCACGTCTATCGAGAGGGGACAAATACCGGCAACACAGAAGGGAACACAATCAATGCAATGCACAGTATGATGCATGCTCATGACATGGCAATATGAATGTGTTTTGAGCTAATGCAACTAGCAACAGATTAAATGAAGTTGGTTTGAATACAAGATTCAAATTCAAACTCCATATGTGATTATTCAAATGCCATTTAATTGATTTGTGCTAAACAGCATCAATAAGTTGTTCTAACATGCATGAAAATGGTACAGATGGATTCCTTGAATTTTTCTGATATTTTTTCATATATAATTTATTTAATTTGGAGTTACGGTTGAATTTCTATGAATTTTAGAAGTTTTAGGCATTTTCTGGAATTTCCTGAATATTTAGAATTAAAATAATTCCAGAAAATGAATTATGGCGTCAGCATGACCTCATGCTGACCTCAGCAGGTCAACGGGCGGTCCAGGTCAAACCTGACGTGTGGGGTCCACACGTCAGTGACACAGGGGCTAATCCCGTGTTGACCCGGGCTTTGACCCGCTACGGGGCCCACTGTCAGTGCCACGGGGTTAGTTTAACAGGGTCATTAGTGCTAATTAGGCGTGCCACGTCGGCAGTCGCCGGAGTTCGGCCGGCGACGACCAAAACTGCGGCGGGAGCTCGCCGGAGTGGCGCTGCGAGCGGTTTTGGGCCAAGCCAAGGGCACCAGAGGGTTGCCCTTGCTTGCGCGCATCCAAAGGAGGCATGCGGGAGGCGCGGGGTGGCCGGAGCTCGCCGGAGTGGAGGCCGCGGCGGCTGCCGGAGCTCGGGTTTGGCCGGAGCGAGGTTACGGAGCGCTAGGGGGCTGGCTGAGGGGCTATGCGGACTCCTGGGGCAGCTAGGAGCACGCTAGGCCCGTCGGACTGGCCGCAACAGCACGTCAGTGCCATGCCCGGCGTCCATGGCGGACGGCGGCGCTCGGTACGGTGGCTAGCATGGCTACTGCACGGGAAACCAACGGGGAGAGAGGGGAAACGTAGCAGGGACTCACGGGGATGACGAGGAACGCTCGGTGAGGTCGGAGACGGTCCGGAGCCGGCGAATTTGACGAAGATGGCCGGCGGGTCCGAGGTAGAAGACGACGGCGATGGCGGCGATGCAAGGCTTCCGGAGGGCTGTGGATCGGTGGGGAGGCAGAGGGAGGACCGGCGGAGCTTCCTGGGGCGTCGGCGAGGCTAGGGGTGGCCGGTGGCCATGGGTACGGCGACGATGACGGCGAGTTCCGCTCGGTGGTGTGCGCGGGAGGGAAGCAGAGGAGGGAACGGGGTCCAGGGGAAGAGAGAGACGGTCGAGGGGGTCGAGGCGTCTCCGTGGCGTCGCGAGGGAGTCGGGGAGGCTGCCACGGCGAAGCAGGAGGTGGCCGGAGCTCTTCGGGCGCGCGCCACGCCTCGCCTCTGCCTACTGGCAGAGGAAGAAGAGGACAAGGGGGGGAGGTGGGCTGGGCCGGTTGGCCAGGCCGCCTGCTGGGCCGGCCAGGTAAGTCCAGGTGAGTTCTCTCTCTCTCCTCTATTTTCTGTTTTCTATTATTTCTGCAACTGTGAGGCTTTAATAAAAATACTTAGGCATCTCTAAAAATCCAGAAAATAACCAGGGGCTCTGTTTAGATTATTTCCAACAGCCCACACTTATTTTTAGAATTATTTGGGCATTTAAGATATTTACTAGCATTTAGATGCCCAAATGCAAATAGAGTATGATTTAATTCAGAGCCCAATATGTCCTGCAAAAATATAAATCATTTTTGGTAGATGCTTTCACCTCAAACCAGAAATGTTGAACATTTTTAGAGGGCATTTTGGGTTTAATGAAAAAGATTTTATTTTGACCCTAGTTGAATTCATTTGGTGCTAGGGTTTAGTCAATCCCCATTTCAGGTTTAATGAAATTTAAACATGAAGCAACACTCTAATGCATGCACTAGGCATTGTCAGAACTAGGGATGTGACAACTCACCCCCACTAAACAAGAATCTCGTCTCGAGATTCAAGCGTAGGGTAAAGTGAGGGGTAAACGCAACTAGTATAATCTTCACGATCCAGGGTGCACTTCAGTTGAACGTTGATTTGAACACCATCTTTGCCTTGTCGTCTTGCTCTGAGAAATCCTGCCAACATGACCTGGAGGGAAGGAGACTCTAGAAGGGTCGATCTTCTTGAAGGTCGAACAACTCAGGATTAACTCACGGAATGAGACATAGAACCATCTCTTGAGCTGGGAGACGAAGCACAGATCTGAAGAAATGGAGTGAGACAGATGACGAGGGTTCACTAGGTAGACAGCAATTGCACACCTAAGAAGGTGGTAAACGATTGTCAACGTAGCGAGGAGTTGAGTTGACATGACACCATAATGATGCACCTTAGGGATGGTGACTCGTAGATATATATCCCTCTTAAGTGGCAAAAAGAATTACTTTTGATTCAAAGATCATTGAAACTCTTTATACCAGCCTAAGGCAAATCACAGCAATCGATTGGCGGGGGTCGGTAGAATGGCATACTCGGGCCAGAATGGATGATGTGGATTACCTCGTTGAAGACAACGTAATGGATGAATTTTGCTTATCACCGGAAATGGAAGAGACCCATGGTAGAATGGCACATTGGCGGTGCAAGCTGGGAACAAAATGCAAATGCTGGAAATGATTCTGGTAACTGGGGAAGAAACCAACACTAGAGAGTTAATTCACTATTTGAGAAGGTCATAGCATTGCCGAGGGAACTGAGAGCAAACCCAGTTAGTGCCGATGATAACACCTAGCACTTGTGCGTGCTCTCAAGAACTTGAGCATTTCCATATTCATCAAGGTTTTACCAATATCCGTGTTAAGGATCCTGGCAACACAACTTGCTACCATGATGAATGATGATGGATGATGCAGATGCAAAGGAAGATAACACCTTCTCAGATTACACCTTAGCGAAGCCAAGGAACAAAATCTGGATGATCGACCGAGAGACAATTAGCACTCCGCTTCTAATATTCTCCTTGATGTGCTAGTGTAACCCATTCATAGAAATGGTCTGGTATCTAGGACATCAAGTAAAGGTCGGACTTCGGGAACACAAAAATCCATAGGGCAACTAGGGAGTAAACCCTACGAAATCCCTATGGGGGGGGGGGTGGCCAACTTCATCAATCAAGATATTATAATAACAGGTCTTCCGGCTGGGTGTGTTGGCCACGACATCCACTTTACCGATTATCGCGCGACCAATATTATAATTCTTGGGAAATATTCCAACCATCATATCTGCCTGAGATTAAGATCTGGTTGGTGTCAGGATATTCCAGACTCATCAAGTCTAGGAAGAAAAAAACGGAAGTTTGCAACACAAATCGACGAGATGACGTTGCGGAATTCTCGGGAGATGAACTACGATAGCAAGCTCCAAAACATGGGCTGGTTCTGCTACAAACATGTGAACACGTTGTCCCAGACAAGCATGCCCACATGGTAGTCTTACAATAAAACACTACCGAGTTCAGGAGGGGGAACCATCAACAAGGGTATCGAAGTCCTTACATAAGTCCGGATTAGCTCTTATGAAGAAACTCCTTCTCCTTGAACAAATCAATCAGTGGCTTGGTGTGCTAGGATACACATATGGAATGAAGGTTGCAAGTCTCCAGACCACAGAATACTTCGCACGTGTGCATGACTGACTTGCGATGATTCCAGAGGAAGCAACATTGACTTTCTCGAGTCCACGGCGGCAACTTGCATCAAATGCACATGAACTAGAGGAAGTTACTTCTTACATTCGAACATATGCTTCATGAGCTAGCATGAACAAATGCTTTCAAAAGTTTCCAACACTAGCTTAATGTTCAGCAAAATTATGAAGAAGACAAGGATGTTGTCAATGGGCTCAACAACAATTCATCTAGGTTTCCTTTTAAAAGGAATTCCATAGTTAAGTGAACACGGTGATAGCATTGGTTAGACCCAAAAGATATAATGGTGTATGCTCGAGGGATCAACCACGAGTAAGACAACATTACGAATATCGTTGGTTCTAGTCTGATTGGATGATAGCCCATACTCAATCAAAGGTTTGGGTAAGATAATAGATCCAACAATTGTTCACAAGGACCAATTGATGAAGATATCATCTTTCTTCAACACACACACACACACAAAAGATATCCCTTAAGATGAACTAAATCGGACAAGCTTCTATCTTCCAACTCTCCAAGTTGATGCATAGCTTAGCCAACTAGCTCAGGGGTATCCAACATGGATTCTTGGAGAAAGGGTGGTTTACAGGATAAACCAACTTGATCACGAGCTTAACATAACAGTCAGGTGACAACCTGGTGATACTTTCGAGAAGATATTCGGAAAATCACGAACCACCGATATGTTACTAAGATCGAGAACAATCTTGCTTTTCAGGGTAAGATGATATGATCAATAGAGCAAAGATTTGAATAATCCTAACTCATCGATCGAGGAGTGAACCAGGAGAATGGACTAGGTAGCACGATCAATCTTAGAATGATGATTCAATAACCAACACACTAAGAATGAAATTATTGTCCTTTAACTACCCAGCAACAAGGTTGCTAGGAGTATTGATTTCACACGCCATGATTCATTTGTCGGCATTCCGGTTACAATAACACAGGAACCGAGGAATGAACAATGATGGCAAGAAGTATCACTGTACCAAGAGTACATAGGATGGTGTGCAATTCTTATAACAATCTCGATATAAAATATGTAATACTCCAAGGTAGAACAGGGCAAAAGCTGGGTTAGCAATTTGATCTGCAGAGCACAACTTCTTTGACCCAATCTTGGATATGGAAGAGGTACTGGAGTTTGTTTCTCCAAGTCATTCAGGACAGAATGGCTTAACGGACCACAAGAGTAATAGGCATCGATAAACGAACGCACGCATACTCTTGACTATCAATTGATAGACGAGGGTCAGAATGCAACTAAGGAGAACAACTCAAAGGAACATATAATTTTCTGAGTTGTGGATGCATAGATTAGTATGTCGAACCAAGTTCAACATATTTCTTCCGGATAACCCATGCAGAAAGGTAGAACTGGCAGAGTCACGATTTATGAATGGAGAACTCCTCAAGAGTACTCTAATTGTGATCTTTTGATCCAATAAACTTCTGCCATAATGGTTCATGGTATTTGGAAGAACGATATACCACGGACCTCGAGGACTATCGCAAAGTTACTAATATCCTGAAGGAACTAGCAAACACTATCAACATGAAGTAAGTAGAGTGAATCTCGGGTTCAAAACCCAGAAACAGAATACCTATTACTAAGTAGCATCACGGGATGCTTTCGATAATGATGGCCAGAATCATCACACTGGGAACACAAATCATGGCTAAATTACTAGATGATCCCCTAAGACACCTAGGGTCATAATAATATCTCCAACATATATGTCAAGGTAACAGAGTACCTCAACTCACTGATTAGTGTGGTTAATCTGGCCCATGGGAACATTGAAACGGGAAGAAAGGATTTGCAAATGCATCAGACTACTTAGAAACCTGGGATGACTCGGACATCATAACGGCTGTAAATGCTCAGAAAAGATTTGAGACATTCACAAAAATGGTGGCATAACCACTCAAAGGCACAATATCAAGGTTTCGAGATCAACAATTTAACATACGGAAGTAATAGGAACTGAAACGAGGCTTAAGTCCAACAATCTATAAGTCTACGGATTAGTAACACGTGATCCTGATGGAAAGAAGAGATAGCCTAGTTCTTAATCCCCGTAGAAGAGAAGATGATGACTCAGATCAGAAGGCCATGAGGTATAAGGAGTAAAAAGAGCCTTACGTTCCATCCCACAATCAATTCCCTTACATAACTAAAGAATATCTAGACTCAACTTCGACCAGTTTGGCTTGGTAATCCTACAGGCAGTCAAGCTCTGATACCAACGCTGTCAGGACCCCGACTCAATGCCACATCGATCTAGCATGTAACACCTCATATCACTTTGCGGCCTCACGCACGGTATTCCCACGGGTGTCGCCTTACCTTTGCCCGGGACCGTTTGCGCCTTTTGGCACACGTATATGACAGTGTCGCTAGCATCCATATGATAAGGAGCCCGGGCTGACATGGCTAGTCGTAAACCCAAAGTGGCACAGACTTACAGGGACAGGCATCCATGACCCAGCATCGAACGTGTCGGTCATCAGCGAGTGAATCCAGGCTGTAGCACTGGGCTAGCAGGACTCCAGTGAACCGGGCTGTAGCGGGCTAACAGGACTCCGGTATTCATCGCGTGACATTTCCCCGAAGGGACAGACACAGGAACGAAGAAGGACACATGCCGGCCAGCCTAAGTGTTCCGGAGCAGTAGCAAGCTACCATGGCTCGGTGGAAACACTAGGAGACATTTCCCGGTAAGAGAGGCTACTAAAGATAAACAACTAGATGGTCAGATCCCACACATACCAAGCATTTCAATAACATACACACAATATGCTCGATATGTGCAAATACAACATGGCATCACAACATGACTCTACGACATCAAATATTTATCAATAGGCTCCGAGGAGCGAGATATTACAAACATGGGTCTCATGACCCAACAATCAGAGCATACAAGTCAAAGCACAAGCGGAAGCTATCATGTCTGAGTACAGACATCTATAAATGAAAAAGGCTGAGAAGCCTGACTATCTACCAATCCTGCCGAGGGCACAAGATCGTAGCTGAGGTAACAAGCTAAACGTCGAAGTCCACGTGGAACTACTAGTGAGACCGAAGTCTCTCTGCAAAACATAAGATAGGCAAACGTGAGTACAAATGTACCCAGCAAGACTTACATCAGAACTATCTACATATGCATCATTATCAACAAAGGGATGGTGGGGTTTAACTGCAGCAAGCCAGCTTTGACTCGGTGGCTATTCTGAACTACGACTGCAATGTAACCTTTTGAGGTGGCTCACACGAGTCCACATATTCACCATATCAATACACCACTATGGATCCGCTCCCGTCTCCCTACGAGAACGCCATCCATAGCACTCACGCTTATCTTGCGTATTTTAGAGTATCCACTTTCACTTGTCTATGAACTGATATAAGCAACCCAGAAGTCCTTTTCCGTGGACACGGCTATTCGAATAGATGATGTTAACCCTGCAGGGGTGTACTTCTTCATACATGTTTCCACCACTTAGCGTCTGCACACGACATGTGCTCGGCAGACTTCAAGCGAAAGCCGACGTGGGTGTAGACCACGACCTACCTAACCACCTAAGTCTCTAGTCCAGGTTTATCGCCTATTCGGGTTCCATCCATGAGGAGATCCGGCCGGAGTTTCGCTCACAGCCCCAAACGATGTGAACAGGGTTCCGTGACACCAAACGGGCGCCCGGTATACCCGGCCACGTGCCTACCGCATCACAGCCCACCCCTACGGTCAGCGCTGTCCACGGCCTCCAGCATACTACAAACACCAGAAACTACTTGCAACTCCTGGACAGAGGACAAGGGTGATTAAGAAGTCGAGCGGGGTCATATTTCAGGGCCCAATGTATGGTAGTAGCTGAGTCATGGATCACAAACACAGAACTCAGTTCCTAAGGACGGCTTCAATGAGACAACCCACCATGTACTCCTACATGGCCTCTCATCGCTACCTTTACCAAATCGTGTTCACACACTTAGCTCACACACAGTAGGACATGTTCACACACCTCTGATTCATCCCCGATGAATCAGACCTGACTCGACTCTAAGCAGTAGCAGGCATGACAAACAAACATGAATGAGTAGGCACAACAGGGCTCAAACAACTCCTACTCATACTAGTGGGTTTCATCTATTTACTGTGGAATGACAGGTCATGCAAAGGATAAAGGGGTTCAGCTACCGCAGCAAGTAACAGATGAATCGTTGTTGTCCTAATGCAGTAAAAGAGAGCAGGAGCGAGAGAGTAGGATTGTATCGGAATGAACAAGGGGGTTTTGCTTGCCTGGCACTTCTGAAGATAACATTGAGTCTTCATCAGTGTCAACGATCACATCATCGGTATCACGTCTATCGAGAGGGGACAAATACCGGCAACACAGAAGGGAACACAATCAATGCAATGCACAGTATGATGCATGCTCATGACATGGCAATATGAATGTGTTTTGAGCTAATGCAACTAGCAACAGATTAAATGAAGTTGGTTTGAATACAAGATTCAAATTCAAACTCCATATGTGATTATTCAAATGCCATTTAATTGATTTGTGCTAAACAGCATCAATAAGTTGTTCTAACATGCATGAAAATGGTACAGATGGATTCCTTGAATTTTCTGATATTTTTTCATATATAATTTATTTAATTTGGAGTTACGGTTGAATTTCTATGAATTTTAGAAGTTTTAGGCATTTTCTGGAATTTCCTGAATATTTAGAATTAAAATAATTCCAGAAAATGAATTATGGCGTCAGCATGACCTCATGCTGACCTCAGCAGGTCAACGGGCGGTCCAGGTCAAACCTGACGTGTGGGGTCCACACGTCAGTGACACAGGGGCTAATCCCGTGTTGACCCGGGCTTTGACCCGCTACGGGGCCCACTGTCAGTGCCACGGGGTTAGTTTAACAGGGTCATTAGTGCTAATTAGGCGTGCCACGTCGGCAGTCGCCGGAGTTCGGCCGGCGACGACCAAAACTGCGGCGGGAGCTCGCCGGAGTGGCGCTGCGAGCGGTTTTGGGCCAAGCCAAGGGCACCAGAGGGTTGCCCTTGCTTGCGCGCATCCAAAGGAGGCATGCGGGAGGCGCGGGGTGGCCGGAGCTCGCCGGAGTGGAGGCCGCGGCGGCTGCCGGAGCTCGGGTTTGGCCGGAGCGAGGTTACGGAGCGCTAGGGGGCTGGCTGAGGGGCTATGCGGACTCCTGGGGCAGCTAGGAGCACGCTAGGCCCGTCGGACTGGCCGCAACAGCACGTCAGTGCCATGCCCGGCGTCCATGGCGGACGGCGGCGCTCGGTACGGTGGCTAGCATGGCTACTGCACGGGAAACCAACGGGGAGAGAGGGGAAACGTAGCAGGGACTCACGGGGATGACGAGGAACGCTCGGTGAGGTCGGAGACGGTCCGGAGCCGGCGAATTTGACGAAGATGGCCGGCGGGTCCGAGGTAGAAGACGACGGCGATGGCGGCGATGCAAGGCTTCCGGAGGGCTGTGGATCGGTGGGGAGGCAGAGGGAGGACCGGCGGAGCTTCCTGGGGCGTCGGCGAGGCTAGGGGTGGCCGGTGGCCATGGGTACGGCGACGATGACGGCGAGTTCCGCTCGGTGGTGTGCGCGGGAGGGAAGCAGAGGAGGGAACGGGGTCCAGGGGAAGAGAGAGACGGTCGAGGGGGTCGAGGCGTCTCCGTGGCGTCGCGAGGGAGTCGGGGAGGCTGCCACGGCGAAGCAGGAGGTGGCCGGAGCTCTTCGGGCGCGCGCCACGCCTCGCCTCTGCCTACTGGCAGAGGAAGAAGAGGACAAGGGGGGGAGGTGGGCTGGGCCGGTTGGCCAGGCCGCCTGCTGGGCCGGCCAGGTAAGTCCAGGTGAGTTCTCTCTCTCTCCTCTATTTTCTGTTTTCTATTATTTCTGCAACTGTGAGGCTTTAATAAAAATACTTAGGCATCTCTAAAAATCCAGAAAATAACCAGGGGCTCTGTTTAGATTATTTCCAACAGCCCACACTTATTTTTAGAATTATTTGGGCATTTAAGATATTTACTAGCATTTAGATGCCCAAATGCAAATAGAGTATGATTTAATTCAGAGCCCAATATGTCCTGCAAAAATATAAATCATTTTTGGTAGATGCTTTCACCTCAAACCAGAAATGTTGAACATTTTTAGAGGGCATTTTGGGTTTAATGAAAAAGATTTTATTTTGACCCTAGTTGAATTCATTTGGTGCTAGGGTTTAGTCAATCCCCATTTCAGGTTTAATGAAATTTAAACATGAAGCAACACTCTAATGCATGCACTAGGCATTGTCAGAACTAGGGATGTGACAATGGGCTAAGTTGGGACCCCCTGCAGGGATTGAACTTTCGAAAGCCGTGCCCGCAGTTATGGGCAGATGGGAATTTGTTAACGTCCGGTTGTAGAAAACCTGAAATTGACTTTAATTAAAATGCATCAACCGCGTGTGTAACCATGATGGTCTCTTTCTGGCGGAGTCCGGGAAGTGAACATGGTGTTGGAGTTATGTTTGACGTAGGTTATTCTAGGATCACTTCTTGATCATACTTTTATGGACCGTGCTTTGCCTTCTCTTCTCGCTCTCATTTGCGTATGTTAGCCACCATATATGCTAGTCGCTTGCTGCAGCTCCACCTCATACCTTTACCTTACCCATAAGCTTAAATAGTCTTGATCGCGAGGGTGCGAGATTGCTGAGTCCCCGTGACTCATAGATACTTCCAAAACCAGCTTGCAGGTGCCGATGAGTCCATGCAGTCGACCCAACCAAGCTCAGGAGGAGCTCGATGACGACCTTGTCCTTTGTGTTGTTTTCATTCTAGTTGATCAGTAGTGGAGCCCAGTTGGGGTCAATCGGGGACCTTGTCGCATTTGGGGTTCTTCTTTTATTTTGGTTCCGTAGTCGGACCTTGAGTGTATTTGGATGATGTAATGCTTATTCTTGTAATTGTGTGAAGTGGCGATTGTAAGCCAACTATGTATCTCTTTCCCTTATGTATTACATGGGTTGTGTGAAGATTACCTTACTTGTGACATTGCTTTCAATGCGGTTATGCCTCTAAGTCATGCTAAACACGTGGGAGATATAGCCGCATCGAGGGCGTTACAGCCCCTCGGGCTGCATCATCCCCAGGTTGCGTGGGTCCGTCCCTGCGGCATGTATCATTCTTGCATTTATCCACGCTAGCTTATCTCCTTCCACGAGTTACACTAAGATTATGCCTGTCTGGTACTTCGATACCATGAATGTCGTACGCCCTTGCAAACCCACCCACGACCACCTCATGATTAAGGGCTCGCACAGCGTCTGTGCTTGGGTATGTCCCTGCTGTATTGCTAAACCCAAGAGGCTAAGCTCTGGCTCGCGGGCCAGCTCCCGTGTACGTCACCTCCCATGGCCCTTGGTGCCTTGTTCTCGCATGAGCTAATCATGGGCGGATGAGCCAGGGTGCGTGACCTGGTGCCCCTCCACCACGGGAGCTGCGCGCCAGTTGTCTGTCTTCAAGATCTTCACATGAGAAGACTGGGCACGGCGTCTGTGGTCGGGTCCGTCCTTGCAGCATCGATAAACCCATCGACTGAGCTCTATCTGGCGGGTCAGCCCCGTTCATGTCCCCTCCTGGGGTCGTTGGTGCTTGGCCTTCGCATGTGATCACCTCATGATATTCATTCGATGCAGGTTGCCTAACCATCTCGCAGGACCATCACAACTATCAAGAGTCAAATTCAAGCACAACCCGCCTTGAGGTAGGGCCTCGTGAGTCCCGCGCTGGCTCACGAGTGCCCAGACACACATCCTCTAGCCCTGTCGTGCAAGCCACGTGTCAGGGCAGGGCTGTACACGCCCCGGGGGCTCCACTCAGAGGGAGCCCTCACCCACGCACCAGTGGGAGCACCATGCTCCGCACTGGCAGTCGAGGCGCGGCTATGCCCGTGCAAGTGCGGAAGCGCCATGCTCCGCACTGGTGATAAACAATTGCGGGCGGCCCCATGGCCTCATCAACCTTGGGGAGCCACCAGGCTCAGTGACCAGCCTTGTCGCAACACTTTCCCCTAGGCAGAGTTGCGCGAGGGGGTTGGGCACGGGGGTTGCGCTCAAGTCACGCCTAGCGCACGCCACCCTGCCAGGTCCCTCGGACCTGGTCGTCGCGCGTCCCTCCCGAGCGGGACCTCGGCGAGGAAAGGTATGGAGGTATGTTTGCGCATCAAGGGGGACTCCTGAGCATCATGACTCAGGAGCCTAACTGATCACGTAGCCCCTCACCCCTTGGTTTCGTCCTCGTGATCTGGACGACCCAACGGTGGCCGGGGTATGCGCGGGATCAGGCCCTGCCGAAGCAGAACACAAAGGCCTACTTTCGCATCTCCTTCTCGCAGGCCTTTTGTGCGTCAAGGGGGACTCCTGAGCATCTCGGCTCAGGAGCCTAACTGGTCACGTAGCCCCACACCCCTTGGTCTCGTTTTAGTGATCCGGACGACCAAACGGCGGCTCAGGTATGAGCGGGGCCGGGCCCTGCCGACGTAGAACATCAAGCAAACGGGAAGGAAATCACGGAATCCTAACAAATTATTACAAGACATGTTGTTCCTCAAATACCAAACATAAGTTTTAACCCCTCCATGAGGCATGGTGCATATCGCTAGAAAGTTAAAGTGTAAAGGAGCACCGCTAGCAAGCCTCCTCTTTAGCCTTGGGCACTGCCACCAGGGAGCGCCTCATCGTTGGTAGCGTCGCCGTCGCCCAGGTCATTGGTCGTAGTCGTGGGATTGGCGGCACCATCAGCCGAAGGCACAGGGTTGATGGCAAGGAACTTCTCCAGCAGGGCCTCCACCAAGTCTTTCATGGCGTCTGCAGCAACTGCACAACGCTTCTCGTCCATAGGTTCAAGCAGAGCTCCAAGGTCGATGCTCGGGTCATAAAGGTCGAGGTGGCTGAAGACGCGCGTCATGGCTGAGGAGGAGAGCGCACGAGCTTCCCCTTCCACCATGGTGCCAACCCCATTGGTGAAAGCCTCGAGCACCTCGACAAGCTAAGGGAGCAGCATGGTAGGGCCCTCCTCGACGGTCACCAACGGCTTCTTCAACCCCCTCCCATAGAGTTCCCGCAATGCCTTGCGGGATCTCTTCTCAAGAGAGTCAAAGGCGGCACGGTCGTTGGCAACGATGCTGGCCTTGGCCTCCAACAGGGCCTTCTCCCCTTCTACCTCCTCCTTCAGCTTCTCCAGGCGGTCGCGCTCCGCAGCCTGCACCCGCGCCAGCTGCTCCAGCTTGGTGTCACGGCCGGTAACCGCGTCCTCTCGAGACTTCAGCTTCTCCTCCTGTGCCTCGTGCTGGCGAGCCTCGGTAGCACGTTCATTGCACAGGGTCTTCAACTCGGCCTCCGCCACCCGGCAGCGCTCCTTGGCAGCCTCGGCATCCTTCAACGCCACCTCGCGGGCGGCTGCGGCTAGGTTAACGGCCCGCTTACCCTCCTCGGAAGCTGCCACAACCTGACCCCATGCCGCCCTCACAGATGCATCAGATCATAGCCACCCTGCGATCAACTCCAGTCGCCCTGATGCCAGCCGGCTGTCAGCACCCTGAAGGTCGTTGCAAAGCTGGGTCAGCACGAGAAGGGCGTCCTCCATGGCACCAGCCGAAGCAAGGAGACCACGGCCCAGCGGTGCGACGCAAGGAGGAAGAGACGGCATCGGCGCTAGGGTCTGCAGATTTGCGGAAGAAGAAGGAGCCGGGGACTCCTCAGCCTTCGCGACCTCAGCTGGTGAGCTGGGGCGGATACCTTAGGAGTCAGCTTGGCTGCGGAGATTGCCTTCTCCTAAGGACAGGCTTCTGGATCTCGCGAGGATGACCCGGATGCTGAGGCTCGGGAGCCATCGCCATCCCTCTGCGTCAGAGGAGGCGCGATAGGAGCCAGTTGCTGGGCCTCAGGGGATGTGGTCGCCCCCTT
This sequence comes from Triticum aestivum, assembly GCF_018294505.1. Lineage (NCBI taxonomy): Eukaryota > Viridiplantae > Streptophyta > Magnoliopsida > Poales > Poaceae > Triticum > Triticum aestivum. Next base: position 310,303,328 of record NC_057797.1, read on the forward strand.
CTTCTTCTTCACCACCGACGTTGGCCTAGCATTGCAAGGGGAGACAACAAGAAACTACGGCAAGAACAGAAAGGGGATCTGGAGCAAGACGAAGGAAGGCAAAGAAGGCTCTGTAACGTGCACCAGCCTTTTGTCAGACGAGAACAGTTACCAAGGCATCATGGGGAAGTGGAGGCACCCACGTCCCATCAATCGCCACGCATCGACCGAGGCCGCAGACGGTTAGGGCCCGCGGCGCTCCATGCTTGCCCTTTGGCCTCGCCTCGAAGCCAAGCTCGAGCGTGCCTTGGGCTTAGCGGCTACTGTCGGCATCCTGGGAATGGGGGTACCTAGACTTTCCTGCCTGCAGCCTATGGCGTGGCTCCATCAACGGCCCGGTACGGCCCATCTTCAGCAGCAACAACTCAAGACCCTCGCGAGGCGGACGACACCAAGACCTCCCTGGGGGCAGCCTCACTAGGTAGGCTCCCAAGGAGCAGAGATATCTATGCAAGGGGAACCTCGCGAGGTTCGCGTGACGTGAGCCATGACGACCAAGGCTAGGCGGGCGCCAGTGGGTGCAGTGTACCAGTTTCCCCTTTGGTGCTAAGTAGGCAAGCACAGGCGCGAGGTCCCGAGGAATCGAGCAAAGGTTTCCATATTTGTGCAACAAGACCAAGACCAGCAGGACGGAGGTCATCGCGGAGCCCACAGTAGCGTCACCATCAGAGCCATTGGCAGGAGAAGACTAATTTTCTCACGATAGCTTGTACTAGTTGTCCCCCTTCAAACTTGGTCGTTGTGGGATCCCTTCCCGCCTAAACATTTGGGAAGAGGACCAAGGCAACTATAAATAGGACCTAGCCACCACCATAGTAGGCGACGGATCATTTGAGATCACCCTCTCAACCACCAGGTCATCGAGCTCAAGAACACCTCACCTCCTGAGGCTGCTCACCCACTGTACTAGTTCATCCTCAGCCCCTCGAGGCAATCCACCCACAAACTAGAGTAGGGTATTAAACTGCAAGGTGGCCTGAACCAGTATAAACCCCTGTGTCTATTTTTCTTTGGGTTCATCGAGCTAGGTTGGGGAATCGTCGAGCGAGTCGGGGAGAGAGTGTTATTCGTGCGCACCCTAGATTTCGAACCTCTCAAGGGTTTGCAAGAACCTACAACCGACACTTGTCTACATCATGTCATCGTTCTTATTGCATTACTCCATTTCTCCATGAACTTTTTGAACTATAAACAGTAGGGCAAAACACCCCACTGCAATTTTTATAAATAACTAAAGCAAGGTCCAGTGGTACAAAGCATAAAAGAAGACAACAGGGGCTTGAGGGAAGCCCCCTAAGAAGAAAAAGAAGTAGAGAAAGAACTAGAGAAGCTAGAAACTACCAAGACTAAGTAAAAGAAGACTATAAGTAGAAAAAAAACTAAAGACCTAAGTAGGAAGAAGCTTCCAAGAGAGGAAAAGAGAAGTTATCCTTGAAGATCCAGCCATGATTTGAATTGGTTGGCAAGCTTTGATCTCATCCTGTGCTTGAGTAGCTTCAGCTCCATCAAGAAAATGTTCTTCCATCCTTGAAAAGTGGGGTGTATGTGCTCAAAGATCTTGTTGTTTCTAGAAATCCAAATAGCCCAAGAGCTAAGTATTATTATGTCCATGAAAAATGGTATCCTTAGCTTTTCCTTAATGTCCTGGAAAGCCTCAAGAACAGATAAGTTTGGAGTTCTGGTGGGACAGATATGATCCCAGCATCTCTTAGCAAAAGGGCATCCCCAGAACAAGTGATACAGGGTTTCCTCTTGTTGACATCTCATAAGAGCACAGTTATAGTCTTGTAAAGCAAATGTTTTCCTTCTCAAAAGATTTCTTGTGTTGAGTCTGTCATGTGAAAGCATCGAGAAGAACATTTTGTGTTTTGGCTGGCATGGTGAATCCCAGATCCATTTAAAGTGTGGGGGAGTTTGTTTGAAACCAATCAAAACATTATAGGCCTTGGCAGAGGAAAATTGTTCAGTACCCCAGATGTAGCTCCATGTATCTGTGTGGTGCTGATACTGTGATTGTCTCATGGAGTAACACATCTCTTCAAGCTGCTAGAATTGCTCATGGGCCTCCACTGATAATGGAAGATGGAAAAGGTCTTCAAAGTATTCTGTGGCCAGAACCTGTTGCACTGTAAGTTTGACATTAATCACACAATAAAAAAGATGGGAGAACTGATGTTGCAGTATTTGCTCAGACCATAAGTCTAAGAAGAAAAAAAACACTTCTGCCATCCCCCAAGTTGCACCTTGCTAGGCCTTTAAACTGTTGGACTAATTGCAAGTTTGCCTTCCACCAGAAAGAACCTATTAACTCATCTCCTGGCAACTTGTCCTCATTGTAGTGAGTCTCCCAAATCAAGTTCACCCATGGGATATCATGTCTGTTGTAAAACTTGTGCAAGTTTTTCATAAGCAATGCCTTGTTCTGTGTAAAAATATCCATAACTCCTAGCCCTCCCTGACACTTTGGTCTACAAATAGTGGTCCATTTAACTAAAGCTGGCCTATGGTCTTCCATGTCTGGTCCTCTCCACAAGCAGTGCCTGAAGTATTTCAAGATTTGTTGCTTAATAGTCACTGGAACATCCAAGCAGCTCATGAAGAAAATTGTGAGAGATGCCAGAACTAATTTAACCATTAACAGTCTGCCTACATAGGTCATCTAAGTGGCAATGCCAGCCAATCTTTTTGCAATCCTGTTAACCAATGGTAAACATTGCTCTACTATTGGTTTGAGAAGCCCTAAAGGTAGCCCAAGGTATGTGAATGGAAAGTGTCCCATTTGACAATTAAGGGTCCCAGAATAGATTTGAGCCCTCTCTTCCTGAATATTCATAGGTACCATGATAGACTTCTGGTAGTTTACCTTTAAACCAGTGGCAGATGCAAAAGTGTTTAGTAGAGCTTTAAGACAGATGAGCTGTCTAGAATCAGCTTGCATTATTAACAAGGCGTCATCTGCATATTGAATAATTGGAAAGTCAGGGCATGAATTTATCTGCAGGGGTGCATGAAGAAGGTCCATTCCCATTGCTTTATTAATTACAGATTGTAGTAGGTCAGCAGCTATGGCAAACAACAGTGGAGATAGAGGATCTCCTTGTGGTACTCCCCTTCAACATTAGATCTTCTTACCAGGGACACCATTCAACATCACAACAGTGAAAGCAGAGTTAAAGATCAATTCTATCCATGAGATCCACTTATTGCCAAATCCTTTTGCTCTGAGAATATCTATAATTGCCCGGTGCTCAATAGTATCAAATGCTTTTTCAAAGTCTAGTTTCAGCACAAGTAATTCTTCCCTAGATTTGTAGCATTGATGAATGTATTCATAGGACCACCCCAGGCAGTCTTGGATAACCCTGTCCTTAAGGAAGCCATATTGGTTAATGTGGATCATTTGCAGAATTACTTTTTGCAATCTATTCGCCAACAACTTGGTGATGATCTTCAGCACCCCATTAAGCAAGGAAATGGGTCTAAAATCACTAGGGGTTAGGGGAAGAGTTTTTGGGAATATGGGTGATATATGAGGTGTTGATGCTTTCTAGAGAAATATTACCTTCATGGAAGGCATGTACCAAGCTTCTTACATCAGCTCCAATAATATCCCAGCAAGCTTTTATAAACTCATTGTTGAAACCATCTGGTCTAGGTGATTTCTCAGTAGACAAGTTTTTAACCACATTATTTATTTCCTCATCTGAAAATGGTAGTTCAATGTCCTTGAAAACTTCTGGGTTGATCTGATTGGCAAGAAGGTTATCCAAATCAAAATGCATAGTATGTCCCTCAGATTTTCCTAATCTCTGCTTAAAGGATTCCCAAAGTAGACCAACTTTTCCATCATGATCAGTGTTTTCAATTTGATTCTCACTAAGGAGCATAGCAATCTTATTATGCCTGTAATTTATAGAAGCTCTGGTGTGAAAAAACTTTGTATTTTCATCCCCAAATTTTACTCCTTTAACTTTTCCTATTTGTTTCCAATATATTTTCTGGTTCTTCAAAGTAGTTAGCAAGTGTTCTTTTAGCAATGCTCTACAATTCCACTCTATGGGATCCAGTGTTCTAAATTTTTCAAAGAAGTCCAGCAGGAAAATGCACTCATAGATGTCTGGTATCTGCTTCTTAAGGCAAGTCAAATTCTTTGACCATAATTTTAAGGCCCTCCTTAGGTTTTTAAGTTTAGCATTGATCAACTTTGCAGGATTTGTGTATTCCACTGGAATGTCCCAAGCTGCTTTGACTATGTCTTTAAAAGAACTGTGCTTCAGCCAGTAGTTTTCAAATATAAACACTTTTGCTTTTGGAATAGAAGTTCCCACTTTAATCATACATGGAAGATGGTCAGAAATAGGTCTAGCAAGTGGAAGAGCTATGGTGTCTGGGTATGAAATCATCCAGGAGGCATAAGTAAAGAACCAGTCCAGTTTTTCTGAAAGTGGGTTTTCCTGCATATTACTCCAGCTGAATTGTCTGCCTTTTAGGGGAAGTTCAAGCAGACCTAAGTTACTGATAGCTTCATTAAAGAGGAGCATTTGGTTGACATGTCCCCCTGGTTTGTTCTTGTCACTTGGTGATCTGATAAAATTGAAGTCATCCATCACTATCCAGTCCACATCAGAGGGCATTTGGATGTTACTAAACCATTGCAAAAATTAAGCTTTGTCTTCCTAGTTACTAGGACCATAGATGTTTGTCAAGACCCAAGACTGGTTGGAACTGTTACAAATGAATTTCATTGAGAGGGAAAACTTGTTTTGGAACAGAACTTCTCCATGGAAAAGAGAACCAACCCAGATAATAATTAGGCCTCCAGAAGCCCCAACAGAAGGTCGGAACTCAAATTTAGAAAATCTGTGTGGGCAGAAATTATGGACATAAGACAAATCAAACCCCTCCCTTTTGGTCTCCTGCAAGCAAATAATCCCAGCTGCACTTTCTTCTATTTTTTGCCTTAAAGCAAGCCCTTTGGTTTCTGCATTTATACCTCTAATGTTCCAATTAAGAATATTCCAAGTTCTTCTGTTATTCATTATGAACCATGGTTATTATTAAACTGCTATCAAAAACCAGTCTTTGATAGAACACCACATAGCACTCATATAACCTTAATAAATACTGAGTGCGGCATATTACTTGCAGAAGTCTTAATGCCCAGCTTAGCATCACACAAGTCATCCAGAATAGCAAACTATTACAGCAAATTTCAGACAGTCTATCAGGAAAGGTTCCAGTCAAACATATAGCAAAATGCCTCAGGCAGTACATGGAGTTCAATAATTGAGAATCTAACTCTAAAACATTCTCCACTTAGACTCTGTCTGGGCAGCCAAAAGATGTAGGTGTTTTACTAATCATTCTACACTGGTGTTGGAGTTATTTTTCTCCTTGGCCTTTGAATTCTTGGCCTCCCCATCAGATTCCTTGCTTCTAGCCCTCTTTGCCATGTTCTCTAGAAGGTCCTCTCCAGCCACCTTGCAAAAGGAGGAAGTGAGATTTTTAACTACTTTACTATGCAAGAGAGGAGGAGCATCATTGCAAGGAAGGCAATAGTTTCCAGAGCAAGCATTTCTTTTAAAACCTTTGTTTCCTCTCGAATTCTACCACTTCTTCTTACCTGGGTTTCAACTAGGGGTCCCTTTCCCCTCCTTTTCCTGGAGATTGCTTCACCAGCAGGTAAGAGAATCACATTAGTAGGAGAGACTATTTGCAAAGGACTGCCTGCTCCAGAAGAGGAGTGAGCTGCTGGGCTGCATCCAGCATTTTCTTTATTAAAACCAATAGGTGACTGTGACTTGCATACTGGAGCCTGGGAGACAGAGAAGTTATCAAGGATGCAGAAAGTCATAGTATCTTCCTCATTGCAGTTGTCAATCAAAATTTGCCATAATGGTGATTTCAGAAAGTGCAAGGTCCAATCAAATTTGTCTGGTGTTAGAAGCAAGTGCGGAATAAAATTAAACCAACTTACTGGGATATCTGAAGAGAAAGAGCTTGCCACCTGTGTGGGAGAAGGAGCAAAGTGTTTCCCCCAGAGCTCAATGCCTTCCTCACACATAAGATGAGCACAATCAATAACAGAAAGAGCATGTTGTGAGGCCAATTGAAACACTTCTTCTAAACTAATCAAGGAATTAGAGGAAATATCCAAATTAACATTAGAAATACCTGCAGAAGGACCAACACTTTCCTTATTATAGATCAAAGGATTTTCAATAACTGGTGGCACTTCTTTGAGAATGCTCTGGTCTGCAGACAGCTGTGTGTTATCTGAAATTTACTGCCCAGCAGCACCACCTGAGTTGTGTACAGCTTGAGGTACCTGAATATGTAAAGCCTCCTGTTGAATAGCTTTTGGCACCCGAAGTTGCAGGGCCCCTTGTTGAATTAGACCTGTGTCATGCTAAATATCATTTTCTAAATTCTGACCAAGGGCTGCAGTATCAGACTGAACCATCTGATTAACAATATCCACTGGTTGGTTCACAGGTGCAATGAATTCACCCTCTTCCACATCATGTTCAGCATCAGATGGGTAGGCTTGCAGTAAGTTCTGAAGACCATCACCAAGGGGAGCCTGAATGTTTCCCACAGCTAGTTGATTGACCTCCTGGTTGGGAATATTGTGTCCACCATTGTGTGAGGACAAACCTTCAGATAAGGAGACTGTTGTGGTAATGCTGCTGTTGGGCAGAGCTTCATTTGCATCCAACTGAACTTCTTCTTGCTGCTACTGTTGTATTATATCCATAGGATGAGCTGCTTGCTAGGGAAAAGCCCAATGGCCTTGCTCATCCCATTCTGCATTAGCTGCAGGTGCATTGTTCATCTACATGTTATGGAATCCTGGGAAATCATTTGCATTCTGAGGAATGGGATGTGGGTCAACTCCTGGTGGTGGAAAAGGGTCCTCATCAGCAGGTCCACCACCCTGCATTTCCTCCAACAGAAAGTCAACTGAACTTGTTAGTGATCCTTCTTCAAAGTTTTCTCCTTTAGACCAACGAATGTTTTTTGGGATTTCAATCAAGTCTGTCACCCTTGCCTTGACTAGGATCTTGCCCTTTAGAGCATCTTCCTTTTCCCATGAATGATTCTCCCAAATTTTTCTATGGTTGTAGCAATATCTTCAGTGTTACAGTGATTGAAGGGAACACCAACAATCAGCAACCAGCACACCCTGTTAAACTGCACTCCCCTCCAACTTCTACCTTCATTATGCTTGGTAAAAGTGATGAAGACATCTCCAAAAGCATGGGGGCTTTCTCTAACCAATCTGTCCCTATCGTGGATGAACCGAAACTGAACATATGCCTCCCAAAATGGACAAGGCTGAATCTCTCTAAAGCCGACTTGAGCATCTGGGTCATTTTGCAGAAAATCTTCCAAGACATCTCGGACATTGAGGAAGTGTACCTCATCTGGAAGGGGTTGGATGGTGGCGATGGCCCAATCCTCGTGGCGACGCGGTCGAGGTGGAAGAACCACCCTAGTGACTCCATTTCTTCCCTCAATCTACTGTATCTGAAACCCGCGTGGCACAAACGGCTGAGGATCGATGGGAATGTTCACCATAGAGGCCTCTGCAGATGGTTGGAGCTGAGGGTCAGACAGCAATGGCAGAGAGGTTGAACGAGCTGGCACAGAAAGGGAAGGCGGAGTGGAATGCAAGGAGTCTGTCTGTGGTCTTGGCTGAAAATAGGGGAAATGCCCCGAGACTAGCTCCCTAAAAGAGGCAACCAATCTTGGCTCTTGGGCCGGCCCAATGTGCCGAAACTAGTCCGAGACCACCCCCTCAACCCAGGCCTCTGCTGGTGGGAAACTGAACGTTGGTAATGGGATAAATGGCCACAACCCAGTAAGCCTGGGCTTTGGACAGAAACGCGCCAGGTGACCTACGTCACCACATGCAAAGCATGCATGAGTAGAATAACGTGTGCTATTATCAGACCCCAAAAAGCGCTCATGATCCTCAATAATGGGTGCATTAGCTGCGGTGGTAATACTCGGCATTGAAGGCCGACTCAAATCTCGCTCCGGATCAACTGCCCTGGATAACCGTTGGAAAACTGACCTATTATCCCTCACTGGAGTTGCACTCCGAGGATCACCGGTGCATTGAGCAATGGCTTTACCCTTATGACCAACAACAGACCACTCAGCATCTAACTCTTTGTAAAACAGAAGTTCTTCACGATGCTAGTTAGGACCTTCATTACCCCAAAGAGTAAACACCATGTCAAAATCTTTTTCAACCACTTTCCCCGCATTGTAAATGTGAAAACCCACCGATTGGGAGGCAACAGAGAACTTAAAAGAGCGGTCTTTGAGGAAGGAAACCCGAAAACCTTGAGGATAACCTCCAAAAGTTGATTGAAGAGCAGTACTAACCGTATGCGTATCGAGCCTGAAAGCAGCCCGGCAGAATGACATGACCAAGATGAATTCCTTCTGTCGAAAACCAGGGGAGAAGACCACAGGGTGCCCAAACATGCTCCTCATGGAGGCTTGAAACTTCTTGCCCCTCTCGAAGTTGAGAGAAAAAGGTGCCATTTCTCCACCAGGGAAAGGATGACCGTGTATGAAGCAAGGAAACAAGGTGGACGTCAGGGCCAGAGTGGCCACCGGTGGAGAGGGAGGTGGCCGCCGGGGCCGGAGTGGCCACCGGCGGAGAGGTCCCCTAGGAGAGCCTAGGAGAGCCTAGGAGAGGAGAGGAGAGGAGAGGAGAGGTTATAGGCTTCTCCATGAACTTAATACACTAGATACATGTTGGATAGCGGTCGATGTATGGAGTAATAGTAGTAGATGCAGGCAGGAGTCTGTCTACTAATCTTGGACGTGATGCCTATGTAATGATCATTGCCTGGATATCGTCATGAGTATTTGAAGTTCTACCAATTACCCAACAGTAATTTGTTCACCCACCGTTTGCTATTTTTCTCGAGAGAAGCCACTAGTGAAACCTACGGCCCCCGGGTCTCTTTCTCATATTATTTGCCTTTGTGATCTACTTTTTATTTGCGTATATTTTCATATCTACTAAACCAAAAGCCCAAAAATACTTTGCTACACTTTATTTGCGATTTATTTATTCAATCTATTACAACTTTCTCCCATCCACGCACCAATTTCTAGCACCGTTATCCGAAAGGGATTGATAGCCCCTTTAACACTTCAGGTTGCGAGTGGTTGTTATTTGTGTGCAGGGGCTGTTTACGTTGTGTTGCTTGGTTCTCCTACTGGTTTGATAACCTTGGTTTCATATCTGAGGGAAATACCTACCGCCACTGTGTTGCATGATCCCTTCCTCTTTGGGGAAATACCAATGTAGCTTCAAGCGACATCAGGCTGGTCTCTGCGTCATCCTGAGGGGGGTCAGTGTTAATAAGATGTATAAAAAAGGAGCCAAGGGAATCAAGTTCTACCTCCGACTCACCAACGTTCAGTGCAAATAGCTCTATTGTGTTTGTTTTCTTCTTGGTGGGTTTCTTGGAAGCTCGGGTCTTGTCTCTGGCCTTTTTGGCTAGATTTTCTTATAGCTTCTTGCTCCAGAAGGAAGAGTCAGCCTGAAAAAGAAGAAAATAAAGATAAGGAATGTGCAGTTCAGTATAAGTAATGGCTAAAGAAAATTGGCTTGAAGAACTTACATCTGGAGCCGGGTTAAGAGCACATAAGGGGTTCAACCTAGTCTTGTTGCTGCTCTCTAAGCTTTCCCCGAGCAGTGTCTTGGTCATCTCATTGATTTATTTACCCTCCAGACGCACTGGACAGTAACGTTGTGGGTCGTTTACATCACAAGTATATGTGCACATCAAGCTGGTCCGGCGGCTTGAAGGTATCATCCTCCAAGCGACCCAGCATCGGACCAGATCGACTCCGGTTAAACCATTTGCCAACAAGGCTCTTACCTTTGAGAAGGTAGGCATATACTTAGTGGGTTCAACAGAGCCGAGCCGGTCTGGAACTGGATGCTATGGGCTAAGCCGGCAGTCGCAGAAACCCGGCAGAGGATTTTTGTCAAATGGAGAAGTATCCTGACAATAAAACCAGGTCTGATTCCAGTCTTTAGGATGACTGGGAAGTGAGGCTGTAGGGAAGATAGCATCTCTTTGCCTTTGAATTGAAATTCCGGCGAGTTCTAGGCAGGGTCCATCCGTAAATTCGGTCTGGCAGTTCAAATAAAAATACTCTATGAAAAGGTTAACGCTGAGCTCTTCTTGAAGATATATTTCACAAAAGACTTCGAAATTGCAGATGTTCGAAATGGAGTTCAGTCCAATGTCTTGGGGATGAAGTTGGAAAAAGTGTAGTACATCGCGAAAGAATTTTGAGCCGGGTGGTGAGAAACCATGGTTCATATGATCAGCAAAAACAATGACATTGCCTTCCTTCGGCTGAGGTCTAACTTGTGTTCCGGGGGCGCGCCAGTGGATAATATCTTTGACTGATAGGAAACCCACTTGAACATATTCTGCAAGAGTTTGCTCTGTGATAGTGGAGGCGACCCAATCGCACGAGGTGACAGTTTTGGTCATATTTTATCAAGTGAAGGCCTAGAAAGAAAATTATGGTGGGTCAGGTTTGTGATGATAAGCCGCCCAATGGTTAAAGAAGGCGAGATGATTATGCAGAATTGATTGCTGAGAAATAAGAAAATTAAGGGCATGATTAAATCGACAAGGCACAATCGAATAATGTTAAGCTGAGGATGATGCTGGCAGTTTAGTAATTCATGAATAAGTCGGTTAGCACTTGGCGGGTTACAACACTACAAAAGAATACACCTCCGTGATGATACGTGTTTGTCACAGTAGGTCATGTTTTCTGTCATTGATGTACACCCATGACGATTTTATGACAGAACCAAGATTGTCATATCTGTGATGTCGTAGAAGTGTTCCATGACATTACCAAAATTATCATCACGGAAGTGTCCACTTCCATGACGATAAATGGCGCATCATAGAAGTGCTTTCATCAAGGGTAACCGACATGTGGCATCCACCATAACGGGTTGCCTTAAGCTATCGGGTTCCGGTTTGGATTCGATAACCCGTTAACAGCCCGGACCAATGGGGATTTGCCACGTGTAAAATCATCATTGGCTGGAGGAAACACGTGTCTGCTCCTCGGTGGGCCAGATGTCGTCTGTCCAATGCAGGAGACATGCCTCTAATACGTCGACACGTGGTCAGGCCCAATAGAGGCCCATATCGGTTAAAAAGGTCGGCACAGTCAAAGGCCTGTAGTATTTACTCAGGTACTAGTGGGCTAGCCCAATAACGGCATGTTTAAACATGGCCCATTTATGGCCCGAAGCCAGATCTGGCCCGTTAATTGTTCACCGAATATTTGGGCCCAATTATGGCCTAGTGATATTTCAGCCTGTTAGAGGCCCGATGTAGACATGGGCCCATTTCAGCCCGGTGTGTCTTTCGGCCTAGGAATGGCCCGTGCTGCCCATGGGCCATAAATGGTCTGACGCGACATCCAGCCCTCTAAGAGCCCGTGATAAAGGTGGCAACAGTTCAGCCCAACGTGACTTTGGGCCTGTTAAAGGCCTATCGTATAATTCGGCCCATTGATGCATGTACTAAGCTTTCAGCCTCTTAAAGGCCCATGATATCAGTGGCCCAACTAAGTCCCGAGATATGTTTCGGTCTGGTAATGGCCCGTCATATAACTAGGCCAAAAAAGGCCAGGTCTACATTTCAGCCTGTTGATGGCCCGTCGGCAACTAGTGAAAATTGAGGCCCAACATGCATTTCGGCCTGCTAAAGGCCCATGGTTTCTTCTGGGCCGTAACAGGCCAGCAGAATATTTCAGCATGTTAATGGCCCAAAGCTACATGGGCCCAACTAAGTGCTAGGTCCACTAAAGGCCCAACTAAACTTTCGGTCGAATATAGGCTCGTGTAAGTTGTGGGCCTGACACAAAGTGTGAAGGCCCCAATGGCCTTTCAGCCCCAAGAAAGTTGCAGGCTGGCCCAATTGTGGCCCGCTAAATGCAGGCCCGTTTGACGCGAATGTTTCGGCCCGGTCGACTACATCAGATTTTTTTCAGATAACGAATGATGACAGTAACTAGTAGGAATTAATAACAAACCTACTCTATACAATAAAGAAATTATGGCATAGTAGCTTAGAATAAATCTACACTATACAATAAAGGATTTGTAGTATATTACATCCACTTGGCATCGAAGTTCGCCACCAGTGATCATAAAGCGCAACGAAGAAGCGGATTACAAAAATTGGGCACCATTGCAGCGTAACAAAATAATACTGAACCAAGACCACTTCCAAGACAGTTCAAGAAAGGTTAGCCTTGCGCAGGAACTATTGCGCAAGCTGCTGAGCAAGGCTGTGAGACCGGCCTAGCATGTCGATCATAGCTTCTAGGTGTAGTTGTTTAGCAATGAGGTTCTCATTGGTGTTCTCGGCAATCTTTCTTAGAGATAGGACTTCAAGTCGAAGTTGAGTTGCAGAATGCCTTTCTGCTAGAACTTGGGACTGAAGAAGTCGAACTAATTCAAACAACGAATTATGTGAGCTTGTCTGACTACTAGTCTCAAGTAAGTTGAACACTGCATCAAGACAAGACTTTGGTGTTGTCTCGCTATCTTATTTGCCTTCTTTGCTGCAATATATGGTGGGTTTGTCTCACAACATTCAACAGACTTGTGCATTCCATCAGGCATATCACCCTAAAACAAGCAGCGAGATGATAGGTTTTGCATGTGTATAAACAAAGATGATAACTATGCTGTCAATTCCATCCAATTTCAAATTAGAAAATAAAGAGTAAGTTCAAAATATCAATAGCATAATTTGGCATTGTTCATAATGCGGGGAGCTTCACCACACTACTGGAATACCATGTTAGCATAACAAGCATACATGAAGGGGAAAGACAATCATTGTATCTGTTTTGGTTAATGTGCATGGCATGTTGTTCATGTCATTAGCCACATTAGTAAGATAAAACAACATATGACAAGGTGCAAACATGGGCTGCTTCACTACACACCAGATTATAGATCCACAAAAACAAGTATACATATAGGGACTATTGAGTAATGTGCATGGTATGAATAAGGAATTTGGTTTTACAAGTAAAACTTGGAACTTAGGGTTGTTGCAAACATGCATTTTGATAGAAATAGCAAACTAAACAGTAGTTAACGATAGGGAGTATGAGCAAATTAAATAGCAATTGAGGATAAAGGCTTTAGAAGGATTGACTTAAATTAACAGTTAACACCGGCTTTATAATGCCCTTCTCCATGTCAAGGGAAGGATAACTCAAGAATTTCAGCACATAATATTCTTGATAAGCATTGCCTGTACTCTACATTTTGTAGAAAGTAATTATAGATACTAGTAGAACGCCCGTGCGTTGCTACGGGATATAATACATTTTAATGAATCAAATAAATGATTAAATTTATCGTCGAACAACATTTCTCCCTCGTACGTCTAGACGTGTTCAAACATCAAATGGGTAGCAGAAATTCAACCGTCCGGACAGTCCAAACTCCAAAAATCCAGCCCATATGTGGGGGGTGATTGTCCAGACAATCCGCCATGTTATCTACGACATGCGGTCCCAACACAAAAACTCCACGCCGTGAGGCACCCTTCTGTTTTCCTGTTAAACCCTCCCCTTCTCACTCGGTTTCCCTTGGTAGTAGGACATTTCACGCTGGAGCCCTCTCCTTTAAAACCGGATGACGCCAACCTCACCATGCACTCCGCCTTGATCCCCTCCCCCAGTTTCATGTCGATCCACCACAGCCATCATAGAGCAGTTGTGCGCTGCCCGTGGCGCGCCTCCGAGCCAGAAGGCAAATCCAATGTCTTCTGATCCATTGCCACGCTGTAACATACTGCAGTACCACAAAGAAAAATGTGACGTCTGTGGTTGGGCATGCAAGTGATACGCCACGGTGTCAATTATTAACAAATGTCGCAACCAAAGAATGTATTTGCCCTTCTATCCTAACCAAAAATTTGTATGACTTGATGAAAAAAATAACCCTCGCTCATGCAATTTGGTGCATAGTCATCTCTGATGAAATTCAATTTGCCACATTTTCTAAAGTAGGGAACTTATTCCGCTCGGACAGTTGTAATTGAATAGACCAACCCCAACCCAATCCACTCGCTCTCAACCCTCACTCTTATCACAAAATTCACTAACTCGTGTTCTAAGTGAGCCAGCGATCGATGACACCATGGCAGGCCAGCAACAAGGGACAAGGGCGAGAACCACCTTCAGATGTTATTCACCATAGTGCTATAGCATTTTTTTCTAGATAAAAGGGTAATGGTACCTCAACATGCACTCAATAAAAAATTGCAAATCACAATAAAATGTATTTGATGAAAAGCAAACAAATACTATTATTTGTTATTTTCTTATATATTTTAGTAAGCAACAAAAACAAGTACATGGGTCGTCCCCATCGAATGCTTCAAAAAAGTAGGCAGTAGCAACAAAAATAAACAAAAGTTCTGACTGGGTTAGCAATTCATCCAAGTATGTTTACATGGACCATCATAATGCAAGACAAATAAACTTAACATAAAAAAACAACAATGATCGGAGATATTACGTACATGATAAAAAAAGTATGACTCGAGTTTAGTGTGACTCGAAGACCACTTTCCTTCTTATCCCGAGCAACAACTTCAGCTTTGTTTTCACATGATCTCTTTATAACGTAGGTTAAGGCACTCGGTTCTCAACAAACAAACATACAATTTGAATTAGACATCATCAATGCATGTAGAAAGGTAATGGGAGAAAGCTATTCCATTTTTCCAAACAAATAAGGGTCGGTAGTTGTGTTGGTAGAAGCTGTGCTGCTAGAACACCTCTTGCAGCTAGCATGAATAGCTAAGAATGGCATGTACATCAAATAGCGTTTATAAATTACCTGTGGACCATAGTATGTTTTGTCTCTCTGTTCTATCGAGCTATGTAGTATGGCATTTCAGATAACGCAATTTAGAAACTTTAAAAATTATCAAAACCTGAATTTAATCTTGTTATTCATATTACAACTGTACTTAAAAATTAGGCATTTTGACAAACTATATGGTATATTTTTAGACTGATGCTTGGTGATTGTGCTTGGTAGGTGTACTTAGTACTTATCAATCGTGTTAGTCACACTAAGAATGCTTATACGCACAATTATTTTCTACAGAATGCTTACAAGCACAATTATTTTTTACTTGTTAGTCACACTAAGAATGCTTTGAAAGATGTCGGACAATTGAGCAGCAAAATCATTTCGTAAAATGGAAGGAAAATCAAGAATTAGTCGATTAAGGTTAGCAAAAAGAACATATACCTTTGAAACAAATTTGAAATTACCTTTTTCTTCTAAATGAATTAGTGTAGAGGTTCATCAAAAGTATAAATTCAAAATCGATCTATAGCCAAGTAACTGCAGCAACACTGAGAGATGCTGCAAAAGGAATTAACAAATAATTTGGATGCTGAAATTTACCTGCAGAACATGGCATGCAAAAAAAATCGACTGAGTTCTATGACCACCATCAGTTGTAAATTTGTTCCAATCCCACATATCATGATAACAATTGAGGCAGCTTGTTCACTGCAAGGAATCCAAAACAGCAATCAAACTACTTCCTCAGAGACTGTAATAAATATAAATAAATAAATTAGATAGGGAATGCCAACCTGAATGCCAGCATAGTACACATGAAAGAAATCAAACTCGTGTTGACCGCGAGGGGTTCGTGTGTGTGGGATGACGGAGGGAGGGGGCGACAGATAGCTCATGGAAAACATAACAACAGAGATCATACCTTGATTCCTCAACTTGTATATTTGTCGGCATACTTAGCAGCATCACAATTTTTACATGTTAGCCTGAGTTTTTGTTGGATTTATTTATCTGAATAACTTGATTGGAAAGACCTAAAATATTTTATCTAAAAACATGTTTATATACAGATCAATATAATTTTGAATAAATAGCAGATGACCGGCAGAAATTGTAAAATTGTGTTGACAACTGAAACTTCGGACAAAAGAATGAAGACATGGGAGAGAATCCATTTACTGAAACACAAAACAACAAATCAGATATAAAATAAATATGTTTGTCCTATATAGGACCTTGCGTGTGTTCACTTGAACTGAAAATTAATGTGTACATTGAATTTTTTTGAAAGAACAACAATACCAGATCTCTACTCCTAATGGACGAATTGGTTGAATAGTCCCCCCCCACTTTCAACCGGTTTATTTTCAACCGGTTTTTCTTCGTCCCACCTCCCACCAACCCCTCCCACCGGTTTTTCTCTTTTCTCGTCTGACCGGCAATACCCAATGTATTTATGGTAATCAATCATAATTAATCCACGTATAGTAATAAATCAATCCAGGTATGGTAAGGTCATAACTCAGGAAATTTTGAATATGGCAATTATATGGTAATAAATTAAAATTACCCCAAAGGCTATCAATCCAGATATGGTAAGGCCATAACTCGGGAAATATCGAATATGGTAATAAATTTAAATTACCACCAGGTATGGTAAGGCTATCCACATATAGTAATAAATCATATAGTAATAAATCATAATTAATCCACATATAGTAATAAATCAATCCAAGTATGGTAAGGTCATAACTCAGGAAATTTTGAATATGGTAATAAATTTAAATTACCCCAAAGGCTATCAATCCAGGTATGGTAAGGCCATAAATCGGGAAATATCGAATATGGTAATAAATTTAAATTACCCCAAAGGCTATCAATCCAGGTATGGTAAGGCCATAACTCGGGAAATATCGAATATGGTAATAAATTTAAATTACCACTAGGTATGGTAAGGCTATCCACGTATAGTAATAAATCATATAGTAATAAATCATAATTAATCCACGTATAGTAATAAATCAATCCAGGTATGGTAAGGTCATAACTCAGGAAATTTTGAATATGGTAATTATATGGTAATAAATTTAAATTACCCCAAAGGCTATCAATCCAGGTATGGTAAGGCCATAACTCGGGAAATATCGAATATGGTAATAAATTTAAATTACCACCAGGTATGGTAAGGCTATCGATCCAGGTATGGCACGCCCTCACCTGATCACCTATCACAATCTCCAGCCCCACGCACGCACCAAAGAACCCACCCGGCACCAAACGCAGCTCCTCTCGACCCCCTCGAGTAAACGCCGCCACCGTCGTGCGATCTTCCTGACACAGACGCCGTCGCCGCCTCCTTCCCACCTACGGCGTCCCCCACGTCCATGGTGACGGCGCTCGCGTCCTACACTGACCCTCCGCCTCATATAGGTTGGTCGTTGATGGAGTGGGATGTGCCGCTGCGGTTTGGGGAGGCGCAATCACGATCTGGTTGGGATCTCAGTGTGGACTCGTTCTCTACGATGAAGGATGGCGCTGCCTCCCTGGCAAATGGGATCGGAGGAAGGGGCTCTACGTCGTGAATGTCGGCGAGGCAGCGGCCGAAGGCGAGCCCGACGGTGAGCACGGGTGTTCGTCCCATGAAATAGGCGGCCACGGAGGGCGGATCTGAGGCCACCCCAATCGCCGGTGGCCCTTCCTCCCATCGCTCATCGCCTCCATTCTCTCTCTCCTCTAAATCTTTGTCGCCCCTGCCTGATTCTGGCCGACGCCATCCGGCTCTCGCATCGACCACCACCAGCACGGCTGCGGACGAGGCGCAACCGCAGACGCCGCCGCCGCCATCCTCATCCACCTCCTCCACCATCCTTCCCAGCCGTCGTCGGGGGCACCCGCCATCTGCGCTCTAGCCCACCCGCTCCCTCCTATCCCCTCCCCCTGCCTGCCAGCCCCGTGATCCATCGCACAGATGGCAGGTACTACAGCGACCTCCTCCCCAGCGGATCCGGCCTCCTCCGATGGAGATCCATCCTGGGCACCGCCTTATTCTCATGCGTGCACGTCTATATCAACGTCTCATTCCACCTCACCTCACCTGAGCCTTTACCTTCCCACCTCTGCTTCAGATCCACATCACTTTGCAAGGTATGTGCTTGATTGTTCCGAACTGGATCGATGGATTATGCAAGGTACTTTGGGTGTCGTCATTGACGGCAATTGTCACGCCATGCTACCATCGGAGGGGTCCCTCATCGATGATTAGGGTCTTCCGAACTGCACGAGCTCCATTGAGAAGGATGTTTTTAATTCTGGTTTTGCCTACATGCTTTCTTTGCCTGTATCTACTTAGCTAATGTCTTCTTATAGATAGTAGCTGCTGAAGTGGTGATCAAAGTTGTTCACTATAAGGAAACAACCATGATAACAAAAGTGTATATTCCCTGACCTTTGACCTGAAGTACTTTTTCATTAGAAACTTGCAACAGCTAGGCATTGAAATTAGCAACAGCTTCGTACGTACTGAACTAATTTGCAGCAACACGTACTGAACTAAGTTAGGTTATGCTCATCGTTCCAACATGCTTAGTGATAACCACCTAGCAAGCTGATCAAACATGAAAAAATTGAAGTGCTACTGCTAATCGTACTATTCTGAATGTGAAAATCTATTTAATTGGCTCTTCTCTAATTGTACACTTGCATAAATCTCAGATCTTGCAAATTACAGTATAACCATAAAAGTCATGCTTTGACTCCTATAGGGCCTTTTGCACTTTAATATGACTAATAATTTGCCTTAATATCACAGATTGTATTACTACCTTTCTAAGTGAATGACATTCAAGAAGGTCATTAAATAAAACCAAGAAATCCTTCTGGTATTGGAGTGTAGGAAAGTTGAGACTATAAAACCAAAAGGTTATATTTACGTTTATTAGAGAAGGTTCTTTACTTTTTATAGGAAAACACAAAATGTTGCGATGTAGAGTCTAGGTGGTGGGCCTCCTTGATCCACTTGGTGGATGAGGGCGACTCCGGTCCTGGCACCCATAGTGCCAGTGATCCAAAAATCATAGGGCCTGGATATAGCTCTAGCAGACGTATGCGGCTTGCGCATCGAGCTTGGTCGTCTCGAGCATGGAGATAGGCGAGTTGTAGACCAAGAGCTGGTACAGAGATAGGCGAGTTGTAGACAAGAGCTGGTGGGCAGCAAGAAACGCATGCACACCAAAGAACAAATCTGAGTCACATGCCTACTTCTATTGGTTTCTACAAAGAGCGGCTAGCTTAGATCTTAGACCAGTCGGTCACTGTCGAGGTCGCCAAGGTGATCTTACAGCACCGCCGTGGGGATTTCTCATGATTTTATGTAGGCAAGCCGCAAGCGGTGGTGGTGATTGGCTGGGTGGTGTCGCTGCCTTGGGAAGAGACGAAGTGATGGTAAAAGTAAGCAGGATCCGATGATTCTTCCGTGGGGATAGCCAAAGTCAAGATGTCGACTACAGACTCGTCGCAGACTTGCAGTGAACCTGGATGCGGCAAGCCTGATTTGTGGATCGATGGCGGGTCTTGACTTTGTTAGGCCGGGATTGGATGGTTGCGGAGGGTGGTGTGCTTGATTGGGTTCCCATGGAAGAATGTGGCCTCCTCGTGGATCTGGTCATGCCCATCCTAGAGAACATTGTGTCCCTAGCTCCCTCGAGGAGCAAGGACAGTGCAAGCGGCAGCAGGGGGTAGGGGTAGATGTGGGGAGGGATGTCGGCGGCTGCTCGAGGTCATCATGATGAAACCCTTGACGTCCCATCTTTATCAATGGAAGTGGAAGAGCACGAAGTCGATATTGGATAGGAGTTTGAGTTCTTTTTGGCACCGATCGGTTCCCCACTTTAGAGATGTATTTTTTTGCGTGCGAGCAAACAGTGGGTTGATTCTAAAAGGGATAGGCACTTTTCAACAGAAGTGCATGACGGACCAAAAATATGACCTCATTTTATTTGTTTGATAGATATCGTATTATTCGTTGTTGTTCGTTCGGTGAAATTTCCTAATATTTGATTGTTGTGTTTCTAATTAGAGCACCCCATAATCACCCAATATGAGGGGATGATAAATGAAAGATACTGATTATAAATTTTAAAGAGCCCGTGGCAACGCACGGGCGTTATACTAGTATATTTTGTGTAACAATAACAAGTGTAGGGAATAAGACGTTACCTTAAGATGCTATAAAGCAATCTCGCCTGAGTCATTTCCTCTCATCTCTAACCATGATGACACGTTGACAACACAACACCAAGATTGGTAAAGTCGACTTCTACCAAACTTACCTGAAGATGCCCATCTTGTGGGAGTCCGGTTATTAGCTTAGCTTGCTTAGGGAGTGTACTTTTTGGCTTTTAGCCACGTATAGGTTGTCCAATAGAAGTCTTCATGAATTGAGCTGGGCCTGCTCCTGCTTGACCCTGCACTCGCTGCCAAAGGTCAGACCAGAAACGAGGTGATGAGAAAGCTATTCTTCATTCTCACCTTGATATGTATGCACCTGTTGTATTACATCTTTGGCTTCATCTTTTTGGTCTTTGTAGCGCTTATCATAACATGCTCCATGGCACAATTCATGTGGTGCTACTTCCAGTTAGCTGTGCGGCATGAAGACTATATGTGGTGGTGGAGGTTCTCATCGATGTCGGCAACTACTTCCGGTCGAAGTTGCAGCTTGTTAGAGTTATATTAGTGATGACTTTTGGTCTTTTGCATTCTAGCCTTTTGGCATCCTCATGTACTTGTATATATGTTGCCTTTGGCCTCCTAATAATATCAAGTTGCTTTCGTAACATGGTATTAGAGCTCTAGGTATTTTTTTCGCACGTCGCAACCCGTGCTACTCCCGATCCAATCTCCTGCACGGCCGCCGTTGCTCTCTTTCCTACCGGCCGTGATTTTGCTTTGGCATACGTCCATCTCCAGCTACACGCGCTAATTAGCTGATCCATCGCTGTGTTGGATCCTATCGGAGTGTGTCCTGATCGATCAAGCCGCTGGCCGCTTGTATTCCTCCAAGGTCGCCGCCGGCTGTTTGTCTTCCTCCGCGGATGCCGGCCGCCAGCCTCGTTCGCGCCCCTGCTGCCTTCCGCGGCGCCGTCGGCCGCCGGCCTCCTCCGCAGCGCTGTCGGCCATTGGCCTCGTCCATGCCACTGCTGCCTTCCGCTGCTGTTCGCGGGTGCTCGAGTGGTCGCGCATGCGTTCATAGTCGCTGCTGTTTCGTGTCCAGGCATCCATCCGCTCCAGATCGAGAGCTCTCCAGATCAAGCAGAGGCAGTAGCTATCGGAGGTCAACTGCTCCACCTCGGCTGTTCGTCTGCTGGATTGAATCGAGTCGCCACAGTTGCTCTGCTTCGTTTTTGGCCTGGGGTGCTGCCTTTGGGACTCGGCTGTTGGCCTGAGGCCTGATTCTTCAGCTGTTGCCTGATCTATCTGTTGTTGTCACAAAAAAATGGAAGAAAAAGAAACTGGCATGATGTTTCGGTCGGGCCTGCGTCTTCGCCGCCATCCATAGACTTTCGAAGGTGTTCCCTATATTGATCCATCTCGCACATGCGCTATCACTCGGTGCTTGGTGCATGTCCGTCTGCGATGTTGTCCCTTTCAAAGTCTTCAACAGGCTGTGTTGGTCGCTATACGTCGACTCCTCTTGCGGCTTCCATGCATGGCAGTGGCCGCTCTACATCGACTCTTCCCACGACTTCCGCACCTGGTGATTGTCGCTCTACGTCGACTCCTCTCGCAGCTTCCGCGTTTGGCGGTGACCGCTCTACGTCGACACCCTCAGTGGCTTTCTCATGTGGCTCTATGTCGACTCGCTACTCCCGGTCGACTCTGCACGTAGCTTCCACGGGTGGAGGTGACTGCTCATCATCGGCAGGTGTTTCTACCACGACCTCTTCGGCCGTGTCCTTGTCTGCGCATGAGATTGCATAGCTGAAATGCATGCTTGATGCTTGGGATTCTTCACCGACGGTTTCTACAGGTTCTGTGGCTAACTCTTCTGGCACTGAGAAACCACCTTCCACTCATTCAGGTACATCCCCATGGATTCTTGATACTGGAGCGTCTTTTCATATGACTTATGATTCCTCCACTTTGACCTCTGTTCAACCTGTGGAGTCTCATGTTCGTGTTCTTACGGCTGATGGCACTCCCCTCCCTGTAGCTAGTCGAGGCACTCTTAGCACTTCTTCATTTCATGTTCCCTATTTCACTCATATTCCTCGACTTACCATGCAGCTCATATCTGGTGGTCAGATTGTTGACTCTAGTTGTAGGGTCATTCTCGACTTTGATTCATGTTCTATTCAGGATCGTCACATGGGCGCTCTGCTTGGTGCTGGCCCTCGATGCTCTGATGGTCTCTGGGAGCTTGATTGGCTTCATCTTCCCTCCGCTGCCACCGCCGCCAGTCTCGCACCCCCTATAGCAGCATCTACCAGCTCTTTTCAGCAGTGGCATCATCGTCTTGGCCATTTATGTGGTTCTTGTCTCTCATCTTTGGTTCATCGCGGTGTTCTAGGGTCTGTCTCTGGTAACGCTTTGTTGGATTGTCTGGGTTGTCGGCTTGGTAAGCAGATTCAGCTACCCTACCCTCACAGTGAGTCGGTGTCCGAGCGTCCTTTTGATCTCATTCACTCTGATGTTTGGGGTCCGGCTCCCTTCGCTTCGAAAGGGGGTCATCGCTACTATATTATCTTTATAGATGATTTTTCTCGGTACACTTGGATCTATTTCATATCTTCTCGTAGTGAGGTCTTACCTATATACAAAAAATTTGCCGCCATGGTTCATACCCAGTTTTCCACTCCTATTCGTGTTTTTCGCGCAGATTCAGCTAGTGAGTATATCTCCCATGCACTGCGAGGATTTCTTGCTGAGCAGGGTACTCTTACTCAGTTCTCTTGCCCTGGTGCTCATGCTCAGAATGTGGCTGAGCGCAAGCATCGTCACCTTCTTGAGACGGCGCGTGCAATGATGATTGCTGCCTCTCTTCTGCCTCACTTCTGGGCCGAGGCTGTTACCACTTCCACCTATCTCATCAACATTCAACCTTCTGCTGCTCTACAGGGTGGTATTCCTCTCGAGCATCTTTTTGGTCGTTCTCCTGATTATTCGGCGCTCTATTCGTTTGGTTGCGTTTGCTATGTTTTGCTTTCCCCTCGTGAACGCACCAAGCTAACCGCTCAGTCTGTTGAGTGTGTCTTTCTTGGATACAGTGATGAGCATAAGGGCTATCGGTGTTGGGATCCTATCGGTCGCCGGATGCGTATTTCCCAGGATGTGACCTTTGATGAATCTCGTCCCTTCTACCCACGTCCATCCCGCTCGGTTTTTTCTACGGAGGACATCTCTTTTCTTACATTTCCAGATACACCACCCTTTGTGCCCAGTATTCCTACTCCTCGTCCTGCTGTTGCAGATCCGACCCCGTCCTCTCCTACGTTTTCTTCTCCTTCCTCATCGCATGACTCTCCACCTTCATCATCGATACCTTCCCTTCTCCACCTTCATCGCCAATACATTCCCCTTCTCCACCTTCATCATCGATACATTCCCCGTCTCCACCTTCAGTGATTCCACCTCTTCCCTCATTTCCTTTCCATTATACTCGTCGTTCACGTGTTGTGGATAAGTCTACAGATGTGCCTTCTACTTCTGATGTGTCGTCTTCCTCCTCTCACCCGACTTATGGTCTTCATTCTTAGCCTTGTCCGCCCCCTGACCGTTATTCTCCTTCTCACTATGGTCTTTCCACCGTTCGTGAGCCGACTTCTTATCGAGATGCTATTGTTCATCCTGAATGGCAGTTTGCGATGGCAGAGGAGATTGCTGCCCTTGAGCGCAATGGCACATGGGACCTGGTTTCTCTTCCTCCCCGTGTTCGTCCCATCACTTGTAAGTGGGTCTATAAGATTAAGACTCGCTCAGATGGTTCTCTTGAGCGTTATAAAGCTCGTCTTGTGGCTCGTGGCTTTCAGCAAGAGCATGGTCATGATTACGATGAGACTTTTGCTCCTGTGGCCCATATGACTACTGTTCGCACACTTCTTGCCGTGGCCTCTGTTCGCCACTGGTCTGTGTCTCAGCTTGATGTTAAGAATGCTTTTCTTAACGGTGAGTTGCGTGAGGAAGTTTATATGCAGCCACCACCTGGGTATTCAGTTCATGATGGCATGGTTTGCCGTCTTTGTCGCTCTCTATATGGCCTTAAGCAAGTCCCCCGTGCTTGGTTTGAGCGTTTTGCCTCTGTGGTCACTGCAGCTGGTTTTTCTCCCAGCGCTCATGATCCAGCACTGTTTGTCCACCTTTCTTCGCGTGGTCGCACTCTTCTTCTTCTATATGTTGATGACATGATCATCACTGGCGATGATTCTAAGTACATTGCTTTTGTTAAGGCCCTTCTCAGTGAGTAGTTTCTTATGTCTGATCTTGGTCCTCTACGTTACTTTCTTGGGATTGAGGTTTCTTCCACCTCTAATGGCTTTTATATTTCACAAGAAAAGTATATTCATGATCTTCTTGCTCGTGCGGCTCTTAGTGATGAGCGCACTGCTGAGACTCCTATGGAGCTCAATGTTAACCTTCGCGCTTCTGATGGCGAGCTCATGTCTGATCCGACACGTTACCGTCATCTTGTTGGGAGTCTTGTCTATCTTGCCGTCACTCGTCCAGATATCTCATATCCTGTCCATATTTTGAGCCAGTTTGTTTCCGCTCCCACTTCAGTTCACTATAGTCACCTTCTTCGTGTTCTACGATATCTTCGTGGCACGATCTCTCATCGTCTCTTTTCCCCCATTCTAGCTCATTACAGCTCCAGGCCTATTCATATGCTACGTGGGCTAGTGATCCTTCGGATCTCCGTTCACTTTCTTCTTACTGTGTTTTTCTTGGTGGTTCTCTCATTGCCTGGAAGACGAAGAAATAAACTGCAGTTTCTCGTTCGAGTGCTGAGGCCGAGTTGAGAGATATGGCTCTTCTGACAGCAGAGGTGACTTGGTTACGATGGCTACTGGAGGATTTTGGTGTTTCTGTTACTACACCTACCACTCTCTTATGCGACAGTACAGGTGCTATCAACATTGCGCGGGACCCCATGAAGCATGAGCTTACCAAGCATATTTGTGTTGATGCTTCCTACGTGTGCGCTGCTATGCAGGATCATGTTATTGCTCTTCAGTATGTACCTTTCGAGTTACAGCTAGCGGACTTCTTCACGAATGCTCAGACTAGAGCACACCATAGATTTCACCTCTCCAAACTCAGTGTTGTGGATCCACCATGAGTTTGAGGGGGGGTGTTAGAGTTATATTAGTGATGACTTTTGGTCTTTTGCATTCTAGCCTTTTGGCATCCTCATGTACTTGTATATATGTTGCCTTTGGCCTCCTTAATATCAAGTTGCTTTCGTAACACAGATCACCAAGTTGGTGTCGGGCAGAACAAGGCATCCTCTACTTCGGGTACATGCTGCTTGCTTTCTTCTCCTTCTTTGTGCTCAATGGAACCATCGGCTTTTGCACCTGCTTCTGGTTCACGAGGATGATTTACTTGTCTGTAAAGATGGATTAGATTATAGAGCACACGAAATATACAGAGCATAGAATATATTCTCTCATGAGTCATGACCAAGAGGGTAATAAATTCATAGAACTGAACATGTTCTCTTCGGATCAATATCAGATTCCTATATGGATCACTATAGAACCTTGGTGTCAAGTGGCAAAAGTAGCAGCGTTGTGCAAGATGATGTGCCAGGAGTACTGGGGACGGTGGCAATGGCTAAGCCAGCGGGGCTGGTTGATGCCCTAACAGACAAGATACCAGTAAGTTACGTAGCGGGACACGATGCTATGGCGGCTTCTTGTCAATGGCCGCGCCGAAGGACCTCATTGCTGGCGTGGTGCATGCATGGTCGGCACTCCCGATGGAATTCAACTTTGCGGCAAGCTAACTGCAAAATAAGAAGCAATGATTTTATGCCGATTCATCAACGAAACTGAACCGTAACATCTTCAGTTTAATCAATACTCTCTCCGGCGATGACATCTTGACGTGCGACTGCCATGAACGAGTCATCTTGGCGTGCGCTCAACATCGATGAGTTGATTTGGCCACCCGCAACGACATCATGTCGTGGGACCGTCATAAACAAGGAGTTCTTCCATGCAGCGACGCCGACAATGAGGTTCTCTGACGCAGCCACAGAAGAGAACTGCCACAGCTGCATAGCATCGTGTAGCACGGCTGCCCGTGATGAGATCTCATAGAAATTTTTTTCCTAGCGGCGATGGGTCAGAGGCCGTGATGTTCAGGGAGAGAATGCGGCAGTTTCTTAACCTGCATGTAGCACTTTATCAGTTTCCATGGATGGTAGTAGATAAAGTGCTACATGCAGGTTTTCAGGCAATAAATCTGATTGGGGCGGGGGTGCATGTGGTTTTAAGAAGGTATATAGGGGATCGATTTCTGTCATTAAATAACTTAGAAATCAACGTACTCCCTCTGTCACAGTTTAGAAGGCGTGATTGGAAATTCTCTGGGATCTAGGCGGTTGTCTATTGGTTGTGAGATGGACTAAAAATAGCATTCACACTAAGCATGCATATAGAAATAGTATATCGGAGTACTAATTAGCTATTAGAAATAAATGCAATGCGCCCTAAACCATGTCTATTGTGGAAACGCACGCAAATTTAACTGTGCCTTCTAAACTGTGACGGAGGGAGTATCAGATTAATTAGGAATCTTTCATCCAATTAAGTATGCACGCGTGCCTTGTGTTAGAGTTATATTATTGATGTCCTTTGGCCTTTCACATTCTAGTCTCTTGGCATTCTCTTGTAGCCTTTTGGCATCCTCGTGTATGTGTAAATATGTTGGCTTTGGCCTCCTAATAATACAAGTTGCTATTCTCAACACCTTCGTTCTCCCGGTACGCTGGCCCTTTAATTCGGGGATCTATTTCCTTCAAACAGTTGGGTAAATTGATTGGGAAAAAATCGATGGGGCGGGCTGTTATCATGGGGAGGGGTGGGGACCTTGTTCGATCGATGGGTGGTGGTACAAACGAACGATGTATGAAGTCGCCCATTAGGAGTAGAGATCAGGCTGGTGTTTCGTAAGTAAACAGGCTAATTATTGTTATGATTCTGGATTTGATTTCTCTCCCAGCTTGGCGCTATGAGGGTGGGACAAACCATGAAAGGGATGCGAACGACCGCAGACTCCTCCTTTAGAAGTAGAGAGAAAAAGAGATTAGTACATTGGATTTTTTCCTTAAAGTCCGTTTTTTTGTTTCCTTATAACCCGTTATTTGTTTCATAAAGCAAATTGTATTGATGAGATGGATCGATTGATTGGGTAAGTAAGGAAAGTTAGATATGTGACTTTTTATACGGTAGGAAAGTGTTTAATGAAATAGTGGAGACAAAATAAACCGGTGGGTGGTGGGAGGGAGGACGAAAAAAACCAACAAAAATGAACCGTGGATACTATTCACCAACTCAGACATTAGGAGTAGAGATGATAATACTGGAAGGGATAGAGGATAATGACGATACGATGCAGATTGATGCTACATAATCAACTACCAATCCCTGGAAGTACAAGCGTTACACGACAAAATGTATTGACAAGAGCAATGGGCTACACTTCTGCACTGGCATTGTCTGTTTATTCAACTTTTTGGTAAGATTAAATATAGATCTGATATTTTTTAGTAAATGGTGGGCGAGGGAGATAAGATGCATAATGCTACACAATGAACCAATCCCTCTTCCCATAATATAAGAGTGTTTTGAATACTGGTGTACTGTACAAAACGTTCTTATATAATGGGATGGAGGGAGTAGCTATTAATGTCAGTACAGTGATAAACAACGTTCAGTCCTTACAAGAGGACTACAGAGCTAAACCTATTAAAAATCATTGGGTTGATTCTAAATTAATGTAAGAGTCCATACGGATCTTATAATGTCCACCAAATGGATGATAACGAGGCTAACATGTGTAGTGATGCTACATAATCGACCAGCTATGAAAGTAAGTATGATCATACAGGGCAAGAGGTACTCACAAGAGCGATGCAATGTGCAGTATAGTTGCGAGATTATGTGGTCCCTTGAGAAAGAATGTTCTTTTGCAAACAATTTTCATACAAGTGAGACATTAAGGCAAATGCAGAAATGTAGTTCAAATTGTGATGTGATATCATAGACATTACCTTACGCTGCTGACGAGACCAATGTGTAACAAGATTATTCCAGCCACTGTCTGATAAATGTAGCACAAAGACTTTACAGAAATTTCGTTTAGAGGCTTGCCATCGAAGTGCGCTTGCATCATGTAGGAATGATACTTCATCAACGAGTTCTTGAAAAGCGCAACCAACCCTTGCTCGTATTGACAATCCAGTTTGGTCCTCGCCTATTTAAAAGAATGAAATCTGTGTCTTCTATCAGCTGAAACATATGTAGTAATTACTGATAACCCATAAGTATAGGGGATCGCAACAGTTTTCGAGGGTAGAGTATTCAACCAAATTTATTGATTCGACACAAGGGGAGCCAAAGAATATTCTCAAGTATTAGTAGCTGAGTTGTCAATTCAACCACACCTGGAAACTTAATATCTGCAGCAAGGTATTTAGTAGCAACGTAATATGATAGTAATGGTAACTGTGGTAAAAGGTAACGGTAGAAAAAATAATATTTTTGGTGTTTTATAGTGATCATAACAATAGCAACGGAAAAGTAAATAAGCAAAGAACAATATATGGAAAGCTCGTAGGCAATGGATCGGTGATAGAGAATTATGCCGGATGCGATCGACCATGTAACAGTCATAACCTAGGGTGACATAGAACTAGCTCCATTTCATCAATGTAATGTAGGAATCTATTCCAAATATAGTCATACATGCTTATGGAAAAGAACTTGCATGACATCTTTTGTCCTACCCTCCCGTGGCAGCGGGGTTCTATTGGAAACTAAGGGATATTAAGGCCTCCTTTTAATAGAGTACCGGACCAAAGCATTAAAACATAGTGAATACATGAACTCCTCAAACTACGGTCATCACCAGGAGTGGTCCCAACTATTGTCACTTCGGGGTTGTCGGATCAGAACAAATAGTAGGTGACTATAGACTTGCAAGATAGGATCAAGAACTCTCATATATTGATGAAAACATAATAGGTTTAGATCTGAAATCTTGGCACTCGGGCCCTAGTGACAAGCGTTAAGCATAGCAAAGTCATAGCAACATCAATCTCAGAACATAGTGGATACTAGGGATCTAACCCTAACAAAACTAACTCGATTACATGATAAATCTCATCCAACCCATCACCGTCCAGCAAGCCTACTATGGAATTACTCACACACGGCGGTGAGCATCATGAAATTGGTGATGGAGGAAGGTTGATGATGACGATGGCGACGAATTCCCCTCTCCGGAGCCCCGAACAGACTCCAGATCAGCCCTCCCGAGAGAGTTTAGGGCTTGGCGGCGGCTCCGTATCGTAAAACGTGATGAATCCTTCTCTCTGGGTTTTTCCTCCCTGAAAGTGAATATATAGAGTCAGGGTTGAGGTCGGTGGAGCGTCAGGGGGGCCCACGAGGCTGGGAGCACGCCCAGGGGGTAGGGCGCGTCCGCCACCCTCGTGGACAGGTGGAGGCCCCCCTGATGTGGATCTTCATTCCAGTATTTTTTATATATTCCAAATTAATTCTCTATTGATTTTCAGGTCATTCCGAGAACTTTTATTTCTGCACAAAAATAACACCATGGCAATTCTGCTGAAAACAGCGTCAGTCCGGTTTAGTTCCATTCAAATCATGCAAGTTAAAGTCCAAAACAAGGGCAAAAGTTTTTGGAAAAGTAGATACGACGGAGACGTATCAACTCCCCCAAGCTTAAACCTTGGCTTGTCCTCAAGCAATTCAGTTGATAAACTGAAAGTGATAAAGAAAAACTTTTACAAACTCTGTTTGCTCTTGTTGTTGTAAATATGTAGAGCCAGCATTCAGGTTTTCAGCAAAGATTATGAACTAACCATATTCACAATAACATTTAGGTCTCATATTTACTCATATCAATGGCATAGTCAACTAGCGAGCAATAATAATAAATCTCGGATGACAACACTTTCTCAAAATAATCATGATATGACAAGATGGTATCTCGCTAGCCCTTTCTGAGACCGCAGAACATAAATGCAGAGCACCTTTAAAGATCAAGGACTGACTAGACATTGTAATTCATGGTAAAAGAGATCAAGTCAAGTCATACTCAATGCAAACTAACAGTAATGGATGCAAATGACAGCGGTGCTCCCCAACTAGTGCTTTTTAATAAGAGGATGATGACTCAACATAAAAGTAAATAGATAGGCCCTTCGTAGAGGGAATCAGAGATTTGTAGAGGTGCCAGAGCTCGGTTTTGAAATAGATATGAATAATATTTTGAGCGGTATACTTTCATTGTCAACATAACAACCGAGAGATCTCGATATCTTCCATGCTACACACATTATAGGCGGTTCCCAAACAGAATGGTGAAGTTTATACTCCCCGTCCACCAACAAGCATCAATCCATGGCTTGCTCAAAACAACGAGTGCCTCCAACTAACAAGAGTCCCCGGGGGAGTTTTGTGTGCAGTTATTTTGATTTGATTTGCATAAAGCATGGGACTGGGCATCCCGGTGACCAGCCACTTTCTCGTGATTGAGGAGCAGAGTCCACTCCTCTTGAGAATAACCCGCCTAGCATGGAAGATACAGACAACCCTAGTTGATACATGAGCTATTCGAGCATACAAAACAAAATGTTTATTTGAAGGTTTAGAGTTTGGCACATGCAAATTTACTTGGAACGGCAGGTAGATACCATATATAGGTAGGTATGGTGGACTCATATCGAATAACTTTGGGGTTTATGGAATTGGATGCACAAGCAGTATTCCCGCTTAGTACAGGTGAAGGCTAGCAAAAGACTGGGAAGCGACCAGCTAGAGAGCGACAACGGTCATGAACATTCATTAAAATTAATCAACACCGAATGCAAGCATGAATAGGATATAATGCACCATGAACATAAATATCATAAAGGCTATGTTGATTTTGTTTCAACTACATGCGTGAACATGTGCCAAGTCAAGCCACTCGAATCATTCAAAAGAGGATACCACCCTATCATACCACATCACAAGCATTTTAATAGCATGTTGGCATGCAAGGTAAACCATTATAAGCTCCTAGCTAATTAAGCATGGCATAAGCAACTATAATCTCTAATTGTCATTTCAAACATGTTTATTCATAATAGGCTGAATCAGGAACGATGAACTAATCATATTTATGAAAACAAGAGAGGTCGAGTTCATACCAACTTTTCTCATCTCAATAAGTTCATCATATAATCATCATTATTGCCTTACACTTGCACGACCGAATAGTGTGGATAATAATAATAGTGCACGTGCATTGGACTAAGCTGGAATCTGCAAGCATTCAATTCAAGAGAGAAGACAAGGTAACATGGGCTCTTTGTTAGATCAACAATAATGCATATAAGAGCCACTCAACATTTTCATTATTGTCTTCTCCTCTCGACCCCCAAAGAACAGGAAAGGAAATAAAACTATTTACACGGGAAAGCTCCCAACAAGCAAAAGAGGAACAGGAAATCTTTTTGGGTTTTCTTTTTAATTACTACCACTACAGGCATGGAAAGTAAACTAGCTAAAAAAGCTACAACTATTTTTTGTTTTTATTTAGGTTTATCAAACACACAAGAAGAAAGCATAAAAAGGGAAATAAACTAGCATGGATGATAGAATGAAAAAGTATGAGCGCCGACAACTAGCATGAGTGTGTGAACATAGATGTAATGTCGGTGAGAAATACGTACTCCCCCAAGCTTAGGCTTTTGCCTAAGTTGGTCTATGGCCACGGCTGGCCTGGCAGATATCCAAAGTTGTACCTGGAATAAGTGGAGAGGAGCCACCATGGGCCCAGGAGGCAGGGGGCGCGCCCAGGGGGGTAGAGTGCGCCCTGGACCCTCGTGGCTAGGTGCTTGCTTCCCCCTGCTGTGCACTCAGTGCCAGATATTCTCAAATATTCTAGAAAAAATCATATTTAAATTTCAAGGCATTTGGAGAAGTTTTATTTTGGGACATTTACATCTATGCCCTTAACTCGAACCCACTACTCAGTTTTGCCCCTAATTTTTAGGTATGCTCAGTTTTGCCCCTCCGCCGTTAGTGTCACTTATAGAAATGCCCTTTTGCGACGTTACCGTCTGGTCAAAGAACTTTGACCACCCAGAAAAAAATAGCAAAAAAATCAAAAAAATCTGAAATTTTGTGGGATCGAAGGTAGTCATGTCCGCAAGGCGCGTGCAAATTTGTGTGCCGTTCGGACACCCTGAGAGCTCGTGGCAAAGGACATCATAAATTTTGTACGCATGTGAACAATAAATTCGAAAAAGTAGAAAAAAAATTCAAAAAAATATGAAATTTTGGGAAACTGAAGATACTTAAGTGCACAAGACGTGTGCACATTTTTGTTGTGTTTGGACATCGTAGGAGCTCGTGGAGAAAAAAATAAAGTTTAGCTCCTACGAGCTCGTACGGGCTCATACGATGTCCAAACACAACAAAAATGTGCACACATCTTGTGCACCTAAGTATCTTCAGTTCCCCAAAATTTCATATTTTTTTGAATTTTTTTCTATTTTTTCGAATTTACTGTTCACATGCATACAAAATTTATGATTTCCTTTGCCACGAGCTCTCAGGGTGTCCGAACGGCACACAAATTTGCACGCGCCTTGCGGACATGACTATCTTCGATCCCACAAAATTTCAGATTTTTTTGATTTTTTTTGCTATTTTTTTCTGGGTGGTCAAAGTCCTTTGACCGGACGGTAACGGCGTAAAAGGGCATTTCTATAAGTGACACTAACGGCGGAGGGGAAAAACTGAGCATACCTAAAAATTAGGGGCAAAACTGAGTAGTGGGTTCGAGTTAGGGGCAGAACTGGAATTGGCCCTTTTATTTTCGGGGTATTTTTTATTGCATTGATAAATCAGAAAACAAACAGAGAAATAATATTTTTTGCTTTATTTAATATAAATATCAGAAAGTAAAAAGAGGGTACAGAGAGTTGTGTTTTCTAACTTCATCCATCTCATGCTCATCAAAAGGAATCCACTAACAAGGTTGATTAGGTCTTGTTAACAAACTCATTTCGAGTAACATGAAACCGGAGAAATTTCGAATAACGCTATGTTAACTCAATGGGGATATGCATGTCCCAAACAATAAGAATATCATATTTTTTCTTGATAGTAGGAAGAGGAAATTCAAAACCTCCAATAGTAATTGTTGAAATTTTTCCAATAGAATTGATACTGTGGACTTGAGGTTGTTTCCTCGGAATGTGTACCGTGTGCTCATTACCATTAACATGAAAAGTGGCATTGCCTTTGGTGCAGTCAATAACAGCCCTTGCAGTATTCAAAAAGGGTCTTCCAAGAATAATAGACATACTATCATCCTCGGGAATATCAAGAATAACAAAGTCCGTTAAAATAGTAACGTTTGCAACCACAACAGGCACATCCTCACAAATACCGACAGGTATAGCAGTTGATTTGTCAGCCATTTGCAAAGATATTTCAGTAGGTGTCAACTTATTCAAATCAAGTCTACGATATAAAGAGAGAGGCATAACACTAACACCGGCTCCACGATCACATAAAGCAGTTTTAACATAATTTCTTTTAATGGAGCATGGTATAGTTGGTATTCCTGGATCTATAAGTTTCTTTGGTATTCCAACCTTAAAAGTGTAATTAGCAAGCATGGTGGAAATTTCAGCTTCTGGTATCTTTCTTTTATTAGTAACAATGTCCTTCATATACTTGGCATAAGGATTCATTTTAAGCATGTCACTCAAACGCATACGCAAAAAGATAGGTCTAATCATTTCAGCAAAGCGCTCAAAATCCTCATCATACTTTTTCTTGGATGGTTTAGGAGGAAAAGGCATGGGTTTCTGAACCCGTGGTTCTCTTTGTTTACCATGCTTCCTAGAAACAAAGTCTCTCTTATCATAATGTTGATTCTTTGATTCTGGGTTATCAAGATCAACAGCAGGTTCAAACTCTGCTTCATTGTCATTACTATGTTGAGCATCAACATGAACATCATTATTAACATTATCACTAGGTTCATGCTCATTACCAGATTGAGTTTCAGCATCAGAAATAGAGATATCATTGGGATTCTCAGGTGTGTCAATAACAGGTTCACTAGAAGCATGCAAAGTCCTATCATTTTTCTTTTTCTTCCTCTTAGAAGGACTAGGTGCATCTATATTATTTTTCTGACAATCTTGCTCAATTCTCTTAGGATGGCCCTCAGGATACAAAGGTTCTTGAGTCATTTTACCACCTCTAGTCATAACTCTAACAGCATTAGCATTCTTATTATTCAATTCATTGAGCAAATCATTCTAAGCTTTAAGTACTTGTTCTACTTGAGTGGTAACCATAGAAGCATGTTTACTAATAAGTTTAAGTTCACCTTTAACATTAGCCATATAATCACTCAAGTGTTCAATCATATCAGCATTATGTTTCAATTGTCTACCAACATAAGCATTGAAATCTTCTTGCTTAACCATAAAATTATCAAACACATCTAAGCATTGGATAGCAAACTTAGTAGGAGGGATTTCAGCTTTATCATATCTATAGAGAGAATTTAACTTTACTACATGTGTCGGGTTATCAAGACCACGTGTTTCTTCAACAGGCGGTAAATTAAGACCAAGTATTTCTTCAATAGGAGGTAAATTCTTAACATCTTCAACTTTAATACCTTTTTCTTTCATAGATTTCTTTGCCTCTTGCATATCTTCAGGACTGAGAAATAGAATACCCCTTTTCTTCGGAGTTGGTTTAGGAAGTGTCCAATTATTTTCATTAGTCAACATATTATTCAATAGAATTTCAGCTTTATCAACAGTTCTTTCCCTGAAAACACAACCAGCACAACTATCAAAGTGGTCTCTGGAAACATGGGTTAGTCCATTATAAAAGATATCAAGTATTTCATTTTTCTTGAGAGGTTAATCAGGAAAAGCATTAAGTAATTGGAGAAGCCTCCCCCAAGCTTGTGGGAGACTCTCTTCTTCAATTTGCACAAAATAATATATATCCCTTAAAGCAACTTGTTTCTTATGAGCAGGTAAATATTTAGCAGAGAAGTAATAAATCATATCCTGGGGACTACGCACACAACCAAGATCAAGAGAATTAAACCATATCTTAGTATCACCCTTTAATGAGAACAGAAATAATTTAAGGATATAATAGTAGCGATTTTTCTCATCATTAGTGAACAGGGTAGCTATATCATTTAATTTAGTAAGATGTGCCACAACAGTTTCAGATTCATAGCCATAGAAAGGATCAGATTCAACCAAAGTAATTATCTCAGGATGAACAGAGAATTCATAATCCTTATCAGTAACAAATATAGGTGAAGTAGCATAAGCAGGATCATATTTCATTCTAGCATTCAGGGATTTTTTTTTCAGCTTAGCTAATAGTTCCTTAAGATCACTCCTATCATTGCAAGCAAGAAAGTCTCTAGTAGTTTCTTCATCCATAACATAACCCTCAGGAACAACAGGTAATTCATATCTATGGGGAGAATCTTCATCATCACTTTCATCAATATTACCAGTTTCAATAATTTCATTCTCTCTAGCCCTAGCAAGTTGTTCATCAAGAAATTCACCAAGTGGCACGGTGGTATCAAGCATAGAAGTAGTTTCATCATAAGTATCATGCATAGCAGAAGTGGCATCATCAATAACATGCGACATATCAGAATTAATAGAAGAAGCAGGTTTAGGTGCCCCATGTTTACTCAAAACAGAAGGTGAATCAAGTGCAGAGCTAGATGGCAGTTCCTTACCTCCCCTCGTAGTTGAGGGGGAAATCTTCGTTCTTTGATCTTTCAAGTTCTTCATAATGATAAGCAGATATAAATCCCAAGTGACTCAAAGAATAGAGCTATGCTCCTCGGCAACGGCGCCAGAAAATAGTCTTGATAACCCACAAGTATAGGGGATCGCAACAGTTTTCGAGGGTATTTTATTGATTTGACACAAGGGGAGCCAAAGAATATTTTCAAGTATTAGCAGCTGAGTTGTCAATTCGACCACACCTGGAAACTTAATATCTGCAGCAAGGTATTTAGTAGCAAAGTAATATGATAGTAGTGGTAACGGTGGTAAAAGGTAATGATAGAAAAAGTAATATTTTTGGTGTTTTATAGTGATGATAACAATAGCAACAGAAAAGTAAATAAGCAAAGAACAATATATGGAAATCTCGTAGGCAATGGATCGGTGATAGAGAATTATGCCGGATGCGATCGATCATGTAACAGTCATAACCTAGGGTGACACAGAACTAGCTCCAGTTCATCAATGTAATGTAGGCATGTATTCCGAATATAGTCATACGTGCTGCTGGAAAAGAACTTGCATGACATCTTTTTCGTACCCTCCCGTGGCAGCGGGGTCCTATGGGAAACTAAGGGATATTAAGGTCTCCTTTTAATAGAGTACCGGACCAAAGCATTAATACATAGTGAATACATGAACTCCTCAAACTACGGTCATCACCAAGAGTGGTCCAGACTATTGTCACTTCGGGGTTGCCGGATCATAACACATAGTAGGTGACTATAGACTTGCAAGATAGGATCAAGAACTCTCATATATTGATGAAAACATAATAGGTTCAGATATGAAATCATGGCACTCGGGCCCTAGTGACAAGCATTAAGCATAGCAAAGTCATAGCAACATCAATCTCAGAACATAGTGGATACTAGGGATCAAACCCTAACAAAACTAACTTGATTACATGATAAATCTCATCCAACCCATCACCGTCCAGCAAGCCTACGATGGAATTACTCACACACAGCGGTGAGCATCATGAAATTGGTGATGGAGGAAGGTTGATGATGACGATGGCGACGAATTCCCCTCTCCGGAGCCCCGAACGGACTCCACATCAGCCCTCACGAGAGAGTTTAGGGCTTGGCGGCGGCTTCGTATCGTAAAATGTGATGAATCCTTCTCTCTGGATTTTTTTCTCCCTGAAAGTGAATATATAGAGTCAGGGTTGAGGTCGGTGGAGCGTCAGGGGGCCCACGAGGCAAGGGGCGTGCCCAGGGGGGTAGGGCGTGCCCCCCACCCTCGTGGACAGGTGGAGGCCCCCCTAACGTGGATCTTCATTCCAGTATTTTTTATATATTCCAAAATAATTCTCTGTTGATTTTCAGGTCATTCCGAGAACTTTTATTTCTGCACAAAAATAACACCATGGCAATTCTGCTGAAAATAGCGTCA
Source organism: Triticum aestivum (assembly GCF_018294505.1). NCBI lineage: Eukaryota > Viridiplantae > Streptophyta > Magnoliopsida > Poales > Poaceae > Triticum > Triticum aestivum. The sequence continues at coordinate 310,340,788 of NC_057797.1, forward strand.
GTCCGGGTTAGTTCCATTCAAATCATGCAAGTTAGAGTCCAAATCAAGGGCAAAAGTGTTTGGAAAAGCAGATACGACAGATATGTATCAATTACCATGAATAACGTTAGTACATTGCTTACGTGTAAGTTGCAGAGGAAGACTGGAAATTGTTTTGTGTCTGCGGTATAATCTTTCCATGAAGGAAAGATGCGCACAAAGTTCCTGACAACAATATAAGCTTCATCTTCTAAACTGGGAAGAAATGGAACATCGGTCCTATTTGCGGCAATTGGGGCTCTCTCTTGTTTGAAAAGGGATCTGGCAACTGGATTTGGTGTACTCTTTGCTGGAATGGGGGTTTTATGTTGTAGAGCAGGTGCTATGTCAACTGGCATCATCATACTGTTTGTTGTAGTTGGGATCTATTGAGTTGGGGCATGAGAGATGACCACTGTAGTAGGGCTAGAGTCTGCTAGAGTTGGGGCCGTGTTTTGTGGGTCAGGTGATATTGCAACTACACCTAATGGGTTATTTGATTTATCAGGTGTCACTACCTTTTCTAAATACTTTACTCGTGCTCCTCCATGATCAGCAATCGCCCTCTTCCTTTTGAACGTCTGATACACAAGAACAACATTTGAATGGATAAATATGGTATGATGATAGATGGAATATGTACTGGAAATGGATAGGCAGGGCGTATTGACATACATGATGTGTAAACTAAGCTAATGGTAGTGCAACAATGTAGAAGCAATGCAAAGCATCAGTTGCAAGATATGTGCGACCAATATAACCTTGGAAAGTTAGAGCAAGCACCTTGATGGGTGAATAAGTATCGGTGTACAAAAGTAGGGGCCCTTCTGTACCCCTTTACTTGTGCATGGGCAGTCGTAGCCACACCTGCGGCCGGGTTTGGCAGGGACAAGATGGGCTTCCACCGACAAGAGCCTTCCCAGGGCGGCTTATATGGCCCCGGCAAGTGCCTTGCCGGGGCAACTTGCCCAACACCAGCAAGACTGCCACCCTTGAGCCTGAGAGTTATGACGCCATCAACAAGCATCAAGACCGAGGCTCGGGACCGCCTACATGGTGGCATGCAGATCTTTGTGGAAACCAAAGGCCTGCAGGCCTAGGTGAGCACCAGCAGTTGAAGATCCTCAGCAGGACCTGAGGGAGTCCTGGACTAAGGGGTCCTCGGGCGTCCGGCCTGTTAGCCATGGGCCGGACTGATGGGCTATAAAGAAACAAGACCGAAGACTCTCTCCGGTGTCTGGATGGGACACTCCTTGGCGTGGAGGCCAAGGTTGGTGTCCCAATATGAAGATTCCTTTCTCTGTAACCGACCTTGTGTAACCCTAGATCCTCCCGGTGTCTATATAAAACGGAGGACTTAGGGCCAATTCTTTTTGGTGATTCTCCCAGAATCGTCCCCCTCCCCAGCTTCTCCCAGAATCGCCACTCCATATTTTTTTACAATCCTATCTAGTTAAGGTCTAATTATCTAGGATTGTAAAAAACATATGGAGTGGTGATTCTGGGAGAAGCTGGGAAGGGGGCGATTCTGATAGAATCGCCCAAAAGAACTGGCCCTTAGTCCGGAGGGGGACGAATCATTACCATAGTCATACAGGCTGGGCTTTTAGGGTTTAGCCATCTCGATCTCATGGTAGATCAACTCTTGTAATACTCATATTCATCAAGATCAATCAAGCAAGAAGTAGGGTATTACCTCCATAGAGAGGGCCCGAACCTGGGTAAACATCGTGTCCCCTGCCTCCTGTTACCATCGACCTTAGACGCACAGTTCTGGACCCCCTACCCGAGATCCGCCAGTTTTGACACCGACATTGGTGCTTTCATTGAGAGTTCCACTGTGCCATCCTCAAAAGGTTTGATGGCTCCTTCAATCATCCACAACGACGCTGTCCAAGGGGAGGTCTCCCTCCGTGGACAGATCTTCATGTTCGGCGGCTTCGCACTGCGGGCCAACTCGCTTGGCCATCTGGAGCAGATCGACAGCTACGCCCCTGGCCGTCAGGTCAGATTCGGGAGCTTGAACTACGTCGCGAATATCCGCGAAGACTTGATCTTCCTCGGACTCGATACCATGGCAATCGCTCCTCATCACCTCGATGAACATGACTTAGATCTGTCATTGGGCCATACCCAGGAAATTGCACCTGTAACCGCTCTGGCCTTAGATCCGAAGCAGATCGCGCCATCCGAGGATAGGAAGCTTAACCCCGCCATGGAAGCCGCAGACTCCACGGCGTTGGAGCCACACACAGACCTAAATTCTGGTAATGCCAGTATCACCGGAACCTCGAACTCGTTTCCGGTTATAGGATCCGAACTATGTGCGTCCGCGCATGTCAAACATGATCGGTCATCGATCGCTGAATTCAGCGCCACGGACATCTTCCGGCACTCACCTTTGGGCGATGTGCTGAACTCATTAAAAAATCTATCCTTAGCAGGGGATTCATAGCCGAACTATATCTGGTTTAAACTAAAAGTTGAGGACAGGGAATTTTGCTTCGCACCCACCACCCACTTCATAGCCACTGTCGAAGACTTAACCAACATGCTCGATTATGGCTCCGAAGACATCAACGGTATGCACAATGATGCAGATGAGGAGCATGGCCAAAACCCGCCATTTAACGTATGCGGGACGACCACCTCTTCGTATGAGTATACATGGTGGATACACCTAAAGAACCTAATGGCGACAACAAAGAAGACCCAGTCAAGGATAAACCTCTCGGGACACAGCCTAAGCGCCGACGTCAGCGGCGCCGCTCTAAATCACGCCACATCAAAGATAGCAACACCGGCACGGGAGACGAAAACACTCCGGACGATGCCGAAGACAGAGAAGATCCCGACGAACGAACTGTTGAACAGGACAATCGGGAAGATGGGCAAGTTAGCCCTAATGAACAGGCCATAAATGAAGACTCGGAGGATAGTAATTACCTGCCACTCTCTGAGAATGAGGTGAGCCTCGTCAACGAAGATTTCATCGTGCCTGAAGAACCTCTTGAGTAGGAGCGCTTCAAGCGCCAGCTAATAGCCACTGCAAGAAGCCTGAAAAAGAAGCAGCGGCAACTTCAAGCTGATCAAGATCTGCTAAATGATAGATGGACTGATGTCCTGGCAGCTGAAGAATATGGCCTTAAGTGCCCAGCCAAAAGTTACCCGAAGCGCAAATTGCTACTATAGTTCGATGATGAGGCGCTGGAGCCCATACCATCACCATGCAATGGGGCTAACCGACTACCACGTGGTCGAGATAAAGTGGCAACTCAAGCCAAACACCAGCCCACCCCGCCTCATTATAAAGGCAAAGATAAAATAGCTCGTGGTCACAGATATGACCTCAGCAGGACCTAAACAACAGAGCAGGGCATACCAGATCGATCTATGGATCGCGAGAACGTACCTCGACACCTATCGGTGGCTATCTATTCGGACGTGGCAAGCCTAGTCATGCACGGGCCGAACACCACAGACAGAGTCCATCGGAGCTACGTCACGATGCGGCCTGATATAGAGGCGCCACACACCCTCTTTGCTTCACTGACGAAGTAATGGGTCACGAATTCCCAGAATGGTTTAAACCCGTAAATATCGAATCATATGATGGAACAACTGACCCTGTGGTGTGGATCGAGGAGTTTATTCTCCACATTCATATGGCTCGTGGAGACGACCTCCATGCCATCAAATACCCCCCCCCCTTTAAAACTCAAAGGGCCAGCTCGGCACTGGCTAAACAACCTGCCCAAAAATTCTATTGGCGGCTGGCAGGACTTGGAAGAGGCCTTCCTTTAAAACTTCCAAGGTACATATGTCCGGCCACCAGATGCCGATGACTTAAGTCACATTGTCCAGCAACCCGGACAGTCAGCCAGGAAGCTTTGGACTAGGTTCTTAGTTAAAAAGAACCAAATCATCGACTGTTCGGACGCGGAAGCCCTAGCGGCCTTCAAACACAACGTCCGTGGCGAGTGGCTCGCTCGCCACCTCGGTCAAGAAAAACCAAAATCCGTGCCAGCCCTTACCGCTCTGATGACCTGTTTTTGTGCGGGAGAAGACAGCTGGCTCTCTCGTAAAAGCAACAGCGCCAGTGATCCAGGCACTTTCGAAGTCCGGGACAGCAATGGCAAACCACGACGCAGCAAATACAAACGCCGCAATGATAACGAAAGAACGCATGACACGGCGGTTAACGTTGGATTCAGCGGCCCCAAATCTGGTCAACGAAAGAAGACATTTAAGGCTAACAGAGATGGACCATCCAATTTGGACAAGATATTGGACCGGCCCTGCCAGATTCATGGCCACCCCACCAAACCAGCTAATCATACCAACAGAAGTTGTTGGGTCTTCAAGCAGGCCGACAAGATCAATGCCGAGCACAAGGGGAGGAAGCCGCCAGACGATAGCGACGACGAAGAGGGTCACCAACCAAATACCGTGGGTCAGAAACAATTTCCCCCCGAAGTAAAAACAGTGAACATGGTATACGTGACACACAACTCTACAGGGGAGCAGGAGAAACACTCCCTCCGGACTGAGGATCACACTACGGCGCCCTCAGCCAAAGTACAAACCGGTCTAATTAAACCGAATACCTTGTTGGCCATTAAGCCACCGGTCTCCATTCAATAGGATCGACCAAGTTCGGAGCAGGACTAGCAGTTAGGCTTCCGCCGTCCGCCTCATATACCCGCGAAATATGTACCGCACATACATAACTATGCACTTCAAATAGCCTGGGCATCGGCGGAAGCACAACACAGACAGATCTACAAGTACTCCCATAAACTACTTCCTTTTTCCTTTTTTTAAAAATCACTCTTTCTTTTTCCATCATCCTTTGCCACAGGTAGCGCAAAGGCTGGTCATCTCATGGACGGTATCAGAGTATGGGTTCATAAATTCACCCAAAGGCTACTCCTGTTGAGGAGCCCCTCCACCGAGGAAAGGCGGCGCGGACGTTCGACAGGAGGTCCAAAATAACTTTTTGTAGACCACACTCTCTATTTTTCGAGCCTGTAAAGTGCATGTTTCCTCAGCCGCCGACCCCTAGCATGTCAAATAGCTGGGGTTGTGGCGTTATTATCTATAAAATGACAATTGGCATGTCACTTAGGTTTTAGTGAATATACTCCGTATCCGGTATTCACTTTTCTATAAAGAACCAAATTTTGCTCCTTTTGGTTGTTTCACACACCCACCCCGGCATACCTTGCCAGGGGCTTGGCATAGGAACAAAATAAGTTGCCAATAAAGTCCGAACAGCTTCATAGCATACTTCCGCGTCGCAAGCTCGGCCTTATATGCATCAGCTCTGAATCATGTCTTGGGTCAATAGTTGGGTTGCCCGGCTCCTGTGCTTGCTACCTTACGTTCCGCTCTATCGGCTAGGGTAGTAAAGGGAGAACTACTACGATTGTGTTTCCAGTTCATCTGGTCAAACACCTCAGTAGAGAAAGCCGAAAACAGACTATCATGATGCGGCGAGAGTTGGTCAACCGCTCGACGACTTAATGGGATCTTTTGAGATTCCCCCGCATTATACGAAGGACCTTCTTTCGGGTCATACATGTAACGCACTGCATTGGGATAACTGCGTACATAATAGGATCTATATCGTAGATCCACCATAAAACTCCTATGGCTAAGTGAAAGTGTTAATGCCCTATAGTCCGATTGCTTAGTTCACCACATTGACACCTCCTCCTTTTTGGACCAAGAAGTTGGGTTAAGAGTGATCAATTGCTTTTCTGAACACCCCCACATTTCCTACGAGGGGGCTGAAGCCGATGATTGGAAATCTTTTAGATTATATAAAAACGACCACGCAGGAGGATTCAAAGCTTTTAAGCAACTCTAAAATAAACTTTATTACTTCATAATACCATTTTTCACAATGTCAATACATCTCACTCGAATATCATATCTTTCGAGCACTAACCCTCTATCAACTGGGCAGCCTCTAAGACATCTTCGAAATAATGCTCTGGTGTGTGATGGTCCTTGCCCTTGGGTGGACTCTTCGCTGCAACATCGATGGCCTTCATCTTCGTCCAGTATGTTTTCACACAGGCAAAGGCCATCCGTGCACCTTCAATGCACATTGATCGCTTAACGACGTCGATGCGCGGCAGCAAGTCACTGCACCAAATCAAAATAACTATCTGGAATTGGCTCGGTCGGCCATAGCCGAACTACGACGTCTTTCATGGCAGCGTCGGATATTCGGTGCAATTCTGCCCATTGGTTCATCTGCTCGTTTAGCAACAGTGGGCGCTTTGACGCACCAAATTGCGACCAGAAAAGCTTCTCCATTGCATACCCTTCTTGCGCTTGGTAAAATTGCGCCGCATCGGAAGCACTCTTCGGCAAATCCAACAAATCATCTAGAGAACTCCACACTTGATTAAGCGGGGCATAATTCGGATCGCCGAACTTAGTTTGCAATAAAAAGGGCTTACCAGCCGCGATCTCCCCAGCCTGCCGGATCTCCTCCTGGGCCGCTCTAGATTCGGATCGGGCTTCTCTTGCCTCTTGTAAGGCCTTGTCAAGATCAGCCGTTTTGGCTTTATTATCCCTCTCGAGAAATCCGTAGCGGCTAGCGGCTCCTTCGGCTCAAGCATCATCGAGGATACTTTCTCCTCGTATTGGTGCCGAGCAGCCTGTTCGGCCTTTAACTCGGTAAATGCATTTTCGGCAGCCGCATTACTAAATCGGGCCTGCTCCTTGGCCCGGGCTAGCTCAGCTCGAAGGATCTCGACTGCAGCAGCACCATCTGCAGATATGTACATCTTATTACACAAATCTTCGCATCATGCTTATATTGTAAATGTGTGCATAGTGTGGCTGCCCCAAAAACATACCTTGCACCTCGTCAAGTCGCCTGTTGATAAGCGCAATATCATTTTCCGCCTCATCAATATTGTGTTGCAAATCCACAACTTCTGTAGACTGGGTAGTTACTGGGGAGGTCACATCGTGTATTCCAATTGATCAGATTATTTCCTGGGCATATCTTTTGATCCTCTGATCGCCTCCCTCGGGAAGCCAATCCGAGTCTCAGGGGCTACTATCTATACACATGTGTATTTTGTGAATAAAACACAATCGAACATGTTACAGTACAAACCTCAAAGCCTCTTAGCAGGCTCACGAAGGCCTCATTCAATCCGCTTTTCACGGACAGGACCTTTTCAACCACTATGCCCATCAAGGTACGATGTTCCTCTAAGACAGACGCCTGCCGCAGCATGTTCGTCAAATCTGGCGCTTATGGGTCTCCGGAAGCTGCTAAAGGAATACGGCCTCCCTTTGAAGGAATCTGTTTATTCGCATCCGGCTGTAGACCGGACTACTCGAGACCTCCATTATTGGTCCCCGGACCCTGGGCCACCGAAGTATCCCCTTCGGGTAGTGTCTTCGTCATCCCTTGCACCTATTGTTGATCGAGGGAGACCCTCCACGATGACACCTTAAAGTCGTCCGCCCTATTGGGTGAGGAGACTGGTGGAGGCGTCTCGCTTTCCATCATCTCCGGGAGAAAGTCCCCCGAGGAAGAGGATTGTTGAAGAAGACTGCGTGCCGAACTGCAAAAAACATATATTCTAGACGTTACAAGAAAGGAATGGGACATATTTAAAACACCCTTGTTCACTTATGATTTGGCCTCAGGCTTGTCCTCATCATGGGACTATGCGATGACGTCGTCCTCTGAGCCCGAGCCACCCGACAAAGGCATCTTGCCTCGCTTAGGAGCCTTTTCCTCCCAATTTTTGGAGGCGGCCCTTCTCTTTCCATGGGGGGAAGAGACGTTGACTTCCCCTTCATTTTTGTCTTCGAATGATGGAATCTTGACTCCCCCGGACATAATGTCCGATATACCTTCGGGATGGAGGCCATCTTTGGTCCTCCCACTCTCCGTCTTGCTCTCCTTCACAGGCATCTGGTATGGAGCTGGGGCCAGCATCCTTGTTAATACGAGATCCACTGAGCCTTTGGGAAGGGGGGTCGAACACCTAATTAGTTCCACTTTCTTTATCCAGCCCTGGAAGAAGATAGTTTGCTCAGTAATGTATTACATCATACTTAAATACAAAGTGTTCGGAAGTCAAGTGTGTACCGGGGTATCTGGATGGTTGCAGTCGAGGCCAGCGTCCTTAGTGGTGTCCGGCCAATGTTTTCGTTTCCCAAAGAACACTTCCACATCCCTTTGTGTGTAATGTCGAAGAAGTGTTGGAGGGTCCGTGGCCCTTCCGGATTAAACTCCCACATGCGGAGAGGCCTACGCTAGCATGGCAGAGCTCGCCAGACTAGCATTACTTGAATCACGTCAACAAGATCGATGTCCTTCTCAAGGAGGGTTCGGATGCGGCTCTGTAGAGTCTACACTTCATCAACTGATCCCCAGTCCAGTCCCTTATTGATCCATGATGCAAGCTGTAACAGAGGGCCGGAACGTAACGCAGGTATAGCTACCCACTTGGTACTACAGGGTTCCATGATGTAAAACCACTCTCGCTGCCATTGGTTGGAAGTTTCGGTGAAAGAGCCTTTTGGCCAAAAGTGTTGGTAAGCTTGCTTACTGCAGCATCGCCACACTCTGCCTATTCCCGTCGACTACCTTAGGCTTCACACTAAAGGTCTTGAGCCATAGGCCGAAGTGTGGGGCGACTCGGAGGAAGGCCTCGCACGTGATGATAAACACCGAGACATGGAGGAAAGAATCCAGAGCTAGATCGTGAAAATCTAGTCCATAATAAAACACTAGCCCCCGGACAAAGGGCTGGAGATCGAACCCTAGCCCTCGGAGGAAGTGAGAGATGAATACAACCCTCTCACAGGATCTGGGGGTCGGAATAACCTGTCCTTGAGCAGGAAGCCTGTGGGGGATCTCCACGGTCAGGTATCTGGCCGCTCAAAGCTTTGCGATATCCTCCTTTGTAACGGAGGAAGCCACCCACCGACCTTGAGGGCTGGGTACGGACATGATGGGGAAGCTTGGAGGAATGAAGTCGAACCTTGGGTGCTAGAACTCTAGGTTGGAAAGGCTGAGGAGAGGTTTGGCGTAAAAAGACGGCCCTTGGTTCCTTTATAAAGGCAGCGGGTATTGAACGCCACCTCCTGAGCCTCAAGACTTGCCTATTCCTAAGGAATCTTTCCAACAGGGCGGTTGGGTTACCCACGCTCCTATTGATGAGAATCCCACAATAAGGGGACACGGTCTCTGCTTCGACAGGATGTGCCAATAACAACCACGCCTCGAAACATGGAACGGCGCCATCGGAAACGGTTCGAAATAAATAACCGGGCGAGCATAATGTCACGTTATAAAAATTATCAGCAGATTGGACTCGTAAAATACTATACTCTACGGCTATGGTACTTGTGTTGCAGGTCCGGACACAGTCGTTTCGTCCGAAGACTATCCTGAAGTATTCGGAAAGGGGAACCTGTCTTGCAATGCCAAAGACAGATCTACGGGCCGGATACCTTGTCATTGAAGCTAGGTTCAGGGGCTACTGAGGGAGTCTTGGACTAAGGGGTCCTCGGGCGTCCGGCCTGTTAGCCATGGGCCGGACTGATGGGATGTGAAGAAACATGACCTAAGACTCTCTCCGGTGTCCGGATGGGACTCTCCTTGGGGCGGAGGGCAAGCTTGGCAACCCAATATGAAGATTCCTTTCTCTGTAACTGACCTTGTGTAACCCTAGATCCTCCCGGTGTCTATATAAACCGCAGGACTTAGTCTAGAGGGGGATGAATCATTACCATAGTCATACAAGCTAGTCTTTTAGGGTTTAGAGGTCTCGATTTCGTGGTAGATCAACTCTTGTAATACTCATATTCATCAAGATCAATCAAGTAGGAAGTAGGGTATTACCTCCATAGAGAGGGCCCGAACCTGGGTAAACATTGTGTCCCTTGCCTCCTGTTACCATCGACCTTAGACGCACAGTTCGGGACCCCCTACCCGAGATCCGCCGGTTTTGACACTGACAAGACCCTTGCCGGGGACGCTCGCAACCCCGCCCTGGCAAGATCCTTGACAGGGACGCCCACGAGATCCCGGCAAGGGCCTTGCCGGGGGTGTCTACAAAGCCAAAGCCAGGCCCGCACTTACCAGAGCTTCGCTGCCCCGTGCCCGTTCCGACGTGGCGACCAGCCTACCAAATAGGCACACGCTTGCGTGGCAGCATGCAGCTTCTAAGCCAACCAGCCAAGCACCTGCGTGGTGGCATGCAGATCTTTGTGAAGACCCTGCCACTGCACCAGCTCAGCAGTTAGCCAGCCAGCGTGGCGTTGCATGCCTCGTCACCTGGGACGCGCGGCGAAGCAAGGTGAGGCGGCGATGGACGGGACAGGCCTGTTTACCATCCCCAATAAAGCAAGAGGACATATAGGAGGTGCATTAAATGCGTTTGTCCTAGGATGTCAGGAGATAAACTTGTACACTGTACATACTTTCCACCTCATGTGTGCCACTGTGGCGACCCCTTTGACATATAAAAGGAGGCCCGAGGCACACTGGGGAAGGATTCGGACTTTTTGGACTGGGCATGCACTGCAACTAGTTCAAGAACTCAAGAACACTGAATACACACAAAGCAGGACTAGGGTTTTATGCATCGCTTGCGGCCCGAACTAAAAAACTCCACCGAGTTGATCTTCTAGACCGACTCTTTGTGCAGCCCCACACCCCGCAACCGTAGAAGGGATTCCGACGAGGGATCCCATAGGTGTCATTCCAAAACCCCGACATCTTTGGCGCACCAGGTAGGGGTGCTGAGGCTGTAGAAATCCGTTTTGAGGCCAACTCCTCGACTCACTCGCCACGATGGCTCCCAAGAAGAAGGCGATCATGGCGATCGGCTCATCTAGAGCCGAACCACCCATCCTGGCGCGGGCGGGCGACGGAGCCGTCGCGGATGGTGGAGGAGACGTGGCCCATGAGCATCCATGACACTCCGACAATCGGAGCCAGGCGAGCGGCATTGTGCGTGCCCGAGACGATGAGCCGCGCGCTGCTGGGCCCAGGGGCGGGGCCGTGCTACCCATGGGTGGCGCGGCGACCTCCTGGACGCCCTAGCCAGCGCCCGCGCCGCAACCTTCCCAGGCCGCGCATGACGAGCAACACCGCGATGTTGGTGCCCCCGGACACCGCTGCGGGAAGAGCCCTTTGCGTCACTCTAAAGATGCACCGGGCCGGCATGCGCGCCCAGACGCTGGCAGAAACGGCGCGCGACAGCGAGACCGTGATAGAGCTCCTTCTAACATGGTTAGAACTCGAAGCGCATCACGGTCCACGGAGCTTACGCCACCACCCATGCCAGCGGAAGCCTTGGCATGCGTGCAATTACTCCTCGACTGCCCCCCAGCAGCGAAGAAGCTCGACAAGTGGAGGGCCACCATTCGAAGCCTCGTCAGCTTCGCCAACAAAGATGAGCCGCGCCCAGCAGGGCCTTTGTGTCGGCGTCCTGTCGAGCCAGTGCATGTCGGTGGTGGGAGGACCGGGGACGCTCTGACCATGGTGCACTCTCCTCCCCCATGGCCGCGACAACAGCCACCGGCTCACTGGGCTGACGCCCACGACAACATTTCTACGGCGTCGTCTGACCCGCGAGCCTGCCATGACCAATGCCAAGTCCTTCAGGAGCGAGCTCAGGAAGACGCTCGGACCACTATCGAGCGGCGGCGAGACACGCACCATCAGTCAGATAGGCGCGCGGGACCCACTGTGGACTGCCCAGCGTCGAGGGGTGCCGGTGACCTACCTTATGAGGTGGGTTGTCCAGCTTTCACCCGTGAGCTACGGCAGTTCCAGTGGCCCACCCACCGCACGTTCAAGCCTGAGGTCGGAGAAAAATACAACGGCAAGACTCACCCGTCGGAGTTCCTCAGCATCTACACCATCGCGATGCAAGTTGTCGGGGCTCGTGACAATAAGGTGCTTGCCAATTATTTCATGTTGGCACTTAAGCCCAGCGTCATGTCCTGGTTGATGCACCTGCCAGTGGATTCCATCTCTTCTTGGTCGGATCTATGCCACGAATTTGTTGGTGCCTGTACCGGAGGCCAACAAGCTCCTAGCTAGGCGAGTGATTTGCATGTCATCCCCTAGAAGGACGGCGAGTCCCTGTGCAAGTACATACAAAGGCTTATCCATGTGCAGTACAACATCCCAGATGTTCATCCCGCCGCTGTCATTAGTGCATTCCATCAGAATGTGCGCAACCGCAAGATGCGCGAGGAGCTGGCGATGGACAAGGTTAAGGATGTAGCCGAGCTGTATGTTCTGGCTGACAGGTGCGCTCGGGCTAAAGAAGGAAGGAAGTACCCTGGTGAAGATGCCGGCGTGGAAACCGACTCCATAGACGAAGATGTCGTCGCCCCAGCAAGGAAGGGCCGACGCCACAACGGGAAGCGTAAGGGCAAGACCGTGCTTGCCGTCAAGGAATCCGGCGACCCTGGCGCCGCCATGAAGACCAAGGTTGATGACCCCGGCAAAGAAGTTGCTGGGTGCGCCGCCTGCCGGGCTTTGGCGGTTGCCGAAAAGCCAGGAGGCTCCGACAAGCAGTATTGCAAGATCCACCGCACCAAAGGCCACGACCTCCAGAATTGTCGGTGGGTTGAGCTGCTTGCAGAGAAGCAGAAAACTGAATATGAGAGGCGCGACAAGGAGAAAGGCCAGGATGGTGCTGAAGGGTCCGGCAAGAAGCGTGGCAGTCGGGGAGGCCGCCACGACAAGGATAATCAACAAAAAAGGCCCGCTCGGGACCACGACAAGAAGGAGGAGGAGGATGATCATGATGAGGACAACGAGTCCAGTGAGCATGAGTTCTAGAAAGCTATGGAGGCCATGTGTGTCGACGGTGGCGCCTCGCTGCACACCTCTCACCGCCAACTAAAGTAGTGGGCACATGAAGTCACTGTGGCAGAGCCATCGTTCGATGCCCAGAGGCCACTGAAGTAGTCCAGCACGCCTATTATTTTTGACAACGAGGATCACCCTGAATGCACAACTGTGGTCGGGTGTTTGCCATTGTTGATCTCCCCAACGATACGCAACCTCAAGGTGACGAAAGTACTAGTTGACGGCGGGCCGGTATGAATTTGATCTCACCTGCTGTGATCGAAGGGCTACAGATCCCCGATGGAGACCTCGAGGAGACGGGCACGTTTCAAGGGGTCAATCCGGGGAGGAGTCAGCCGAAGGGCAAGGTCATGTTGCCCGTCACATTTGGGGGCGAGCTGAACTATCAGACGGAGAAGATCGTTTTTAACGTAGCCAGGATCCCCTTGCCTTATAATGGGATCCTCGGCCGCCCAGCGCTGGCCAAGTTTATGGTGGCATCACATTACGCTTACAACACGTTGAAGATGCACCGGCCGATGAGCATCATCACTGTCCCCTCCGATAAGAAGGACGCGCTTATCTGCGCCGACCAACTCTACTGGGAGGCAGTTGCAGCGGCTGCCGCCAAGACGCCTATTCCTATCGCTGAGGCCCGGGGAGTGAAGAAAACTGGCAAGACCTCTGCCTCTTCCGGAAAGGCCCCTTCCGGCAAGACTTCCGACCCCTGCAAGGGCTCCTACACCTCCTCTAGCAAACGCGCCTCTTTAGAGCGCAACATTATCATTGAGGACGTGCCAGAGAGTTCCGCCAATGGGAGCAAGAGGTCCAAGGCGGCCCCGCCAAAAACTAAGAAGGTGCCCGTCAAGGAGGATGGCACGGGTAGGGCTTTTACCATAAGCTCCACCCTCGATAGCAAATAGGAAAGCGTGCTCGTCGCCTTCCTGCAGGAGAATGTCGATGTGTTTGCATGACAAGCATCCAACATCCCCTGTGTTCCCAGGGAGGTGATTGAGCACCACCTTGTTGTCTGTCCCCATGCACGGCCCATCAAGTAGAAGGTCAGAAAGCAAGCTTTGGAGCGACAAGAGTTCATCATCGAAGAAATCAGGAAGTTGGAGGCGGCAGGCTTGGTCAGAGGAGTGCTCCACCCCACGTGGTTGGCCAATCCAGTGGTAGTGCGTAAGGCAAATGGGAAGTGGAGGCTATGTATTGACTACACAGATATCAATAAGGCATGTCCAAAGGATCCTTTACCTTTGCCATGCATTGAACATATCGTGTACTCCACTGCCGGGTGTGGCCTGCTATCATTCCTCGATGCCTACTCAGGATACCACCGGATCTTCATGATGAAGGAAGACGAAGAGAAAATTGCGTTCATCACCCCATGTGGTACGTACTGTTTCATACGGATGCCTTTTCGGGTTGAAGAGCGTGGGTTCGACATTTGCCCGAGCGGTCCAGATTGGTTTTGAGCCCTAGATGTATAGAAATATGGAAGCCTATATGGATGATATAGTAGTCAAAACCAAAGACAATGCCACGATCGTGCAAGATTTGGACGAAACATTTACCAACATACGCAAGATCAACCTCAAGCTCAACCTAGAGAAGTATGTGTTTGACGTTCCATCCGGCAAACTTCTCAGGTTCTTTGTGTCTCAACGTGGAATTGAAGCAAATCCTGATAAGATCAAAGCAATAGAGCAGATTGAGGTGCCAAGACGAGTCAAAGATGTTCGAAGGCTAGCCTGCAGTGTCGCTGCTCTAAGTAGGTTCATCTCCAAATCTGCTGAGCGCGCCCTCCCCTTCTTCAAAGTTTTTTGAAGAAGGCGGGTCCAATAAAATGGACTCCGAAGGCAAAGGCGGCGCTGCAAGATTTGAAGAGATACCTCTCCTCCACGCCAATACTAGTCTCACCTAAACCACAAGAGCCATTGCTGCTATACCTAGCGGCAACGAATCAAGTGGTTAGTGCTACGCTAGTGCCACAGAGGGAATTTGAGGAAGAAGCAGCGATAGCGGCAGAGCCTTCAGATAATAGGTCGGAGCTCTCCCTGGCAGGGCCTGATGCTGGAACCCCCGGCGGAGCCTGGTCCCGCCAAGACAGGGCCCGTGCAAGCGAGCGAAGTTGAACAGAAGAAGAAGGTGGTGCGGCACCCGGTTTATTTCGTTAGTTCCCCTTGTAGGGGGCTAGATCAAGATATTCTGGCATACAAAAGCTACTTTTCGGCCTTCTTATGGCCTCAAGAAAGTTGTGCACTACTTCCAAGCACATGATATTGATAACCCACAAGTATAGGGGATCGCAACAGTTTTCGAGGGTAGAGTATTCAACCCAAATTTATTGATTCGACACAAGGGGAGCCAAAGAATATTCTCAAGTATTAGCAGCTGAGTTGTCAATTCAACCACACCTAGAAAACTTAATATCTGCAGCAAAGTATTTAGTAGCAAAGTAATATGGAAGTAACGGTAACGGTGGCAAAAGTAACAGTATTGGTTTTGTAGTGATTGTAACAGTGGCAATGGAAAAGTATGTAAGCAAAGATCAATATGTGAAAAGCTCGTAGGCATTAGATCAGTGATGGATAATTATGTCGGATGCGATTCCTCATGCAACAGTTATAACATAGGGTGACACAAAACTAGCTCCAGTTCATCAATGTAATGTAGGCATGTATTCCGAATGTCGTCATACGTGCTTATGGAAAAGAACTTGCATGACATCTTTTGTCCTACCCTCCCGTGGCAGCGGGGTCCTATTGGACACTAAGGGATATTAAGGCCTCTTTTAATAGAGTACCGGACCAAAGCATTAACACTTACTGAATACATGAACTCCTCAAACTACGGTCATCACCAGTAAGTATCCCTATTGTTGTCACTTTGGGGTTAACGGATCATATCACATAAGAGGTGACTATAGACTTGCAAGATAGGATCAAGAACTCACATATATTCATGAAAACATAATAGGTTCAGATCTGAAATCATGGCGCTCGGGCCCTAGTGACAAGCATTAAGCATAGCAAAGTCATAGCAACATCAATCTCAGAACATAATGGATACTAGGGATCAAACCCTAACAAAACTAACTCGATTACATGATAAATCTCCTCCAACCCATCACCGTCCAGCAAGCCTATGATGGAATTACTCACGCACAGTAGTGAGCATCATAAAATTGGTTACTGAGGAAGGTTGATGACGACGATGGCGACGGATTCCCCTCTCCGGAGCCCCGATCGGACTCCAGATAAGCCCTCCCGAGAGAGATTAGGGCTCGGCAGCGGCTCCGTATCGTAAAACGCGATGAATCCTGGTCTCTGATTTTTTTTCTCCCCGAACATGAATATATAGAGTTGGAGTTGAGGTAGGTGGAGCACCAGGGGGCCCACGAGGCAGGGGGCGCGCCCCCCACCCTCGTGGACAGGGTGTGGACCCCCTGGCCTTGATTCTTTCGCCAGTATTTTTATATATTCCAAAAATATTCTCCGTTGATTTTCAGGTCATTCCGAGAACTTTTATTTCTACACAAAAATATCACCATGGCAATTCTGCTGAAAACAGTGTCAGTCCGGGTAATTTCCATTCGAACCATGCAAGTTAGAGTCCAAAACAAGGGCAAAATTGTTTGGAAAAGTAGATACGTTGCAGACGTATCAACTCCCCCAAGCTTAAACATTTGCTTGTCCTCATGCAATTTAGTTGATAAACTGAAAGTGATAAAGAAAAACTTTTACAAACTATGTTTGCTCTTGTTGTTGTAAATATGTAAAGCCAGCATTCAAGTTTTCAGCAAAGATTATGAACTAACCATATTCACAATAACATTTAGGTCTCATGTTTACTCATATCAATGGCATAAGCAACTAGCGAGCAATAATAATAAATCTCGGATGACAATACTTTCTCAAAACAATCATAATATGATATAACAAGATGGTATCTCGCTAGCCTTTCTGAGACCACAAAACATAAATGCAGAGCACCTCTAAAGTTCTAGGACTCACTGGAAATTGTAATTCATGGTAAAAGAGATCCAGTCATAGTCATACTCAATGTAAACTAATAATAATACATGCAAATGACAGCGGTGCTCTCCAACTGGTGCTTTTTAATAAGAGGATGATGACTCAACATAAAAGTAAATAGATAGGCCCTTCACAGAGGGAAGCAGGGATTTTTAGAGGTGCCAGAGCTCGGTTTTGAAATAGAGATAAATAATATTTTGACTGGTATACTTTCATTGTCAACATAACAACCGAGAGATCTCGATATCTTCCATGCTACAAGCATTATCGGCGGTTACCAAACAGAATGGTAAAGTTTATACTCCCCCTACAACCAACTAACATCAATCCATGGCTTGTCTGAAACAACGGGTGCCTCCAACTAACAACAATCGTGGGGGAGTTTTGTTTGCAATTATTTTGATTTGATTTGAGCATGGGACTGGGCACCCCTGTTACTAGCCATTTTCTCGTGAGTGAGGAGCGGAGTCCACTCCTCTTGAGAATAACCCACCTAGCATGGAAGATATAGACACCCCTAGTTGGTACATGAGCTATTCAAGCATACAAAACAGAATTTCATTTGAAGGTTTAGAGTTTAGCACATACAAATTTACTTGGAATGGCAGGTAGATACCACATATAGGAAGGCATGATGCACTCATATGGAATAACTTTCGAGTTTATGGAATTGGATGCACAAGAAGTATTCCCGCTTAGTACAAGTAAAGGCTAGAAAGAGACTGGGAAGCGACCAGCTAGAGAGCGACAACAGTCATGAACATGCATTAAGATTAATCAACACTGAATGCAAGCTTGAGTAGGATATAATTCACCATGAACATAAATATCGTGGAGGCTATGTTGATTTTGTTTCAGCTACATGCATGAACATGTGCCAAGTCAATCCACTCGAATCGTTCAAAGGAGGATACCACCCTATCATACCACATCACAACCATTTTAATAGCATGTTGGAACACAAGCTAAACCATTATAAACTCCAAGAAAATTAAGCATGGCATGAGCAACTATAATCTCTAATTGTCATAGCAAACATGTTTCATTCATAATAGGCTAAATCAGGAACGATGAACTGATCATATTTACAAAAACAAGCGAGTTCATACCAGCTTCTCTCATCTCAAGCAGTCCATCATATATCGTCATTATTGCCTTTCACTTGCACAACCAAACGGTGTGGATAATAGTAATAGTGCGCGTGCATTGGACTAAACTAGAATCTGCAAACATTCAATCCAAGGGAGAAGACAAGGTAATATGGGCTCTGTGTTAGATCAACAATAATGCATATGAGAGCCACTCAACATTTTCATTATGGTCTTCTCCTCTCGACCCCCAAAGAAAAGAAAAGAAAAGAAATATTTATATGGAGAGCTCCCAACAAGCAAAAGAAGAACGAGAAATCTTTTTGGGTTTTCTTTTAATTATTACTACTACAGGCATGGAAAGTAAACTAGCTAAAAGCTACAAGTATTTTTTTTATTTTTCTTAAGGTTTTTCAAACACACAAGAATAAAGCTTAAAAAGAAAATAAACTAGCATGGATGATACAATGAAAAAGTATGAGCACCGACAACTGGCATGAGTGTGTGAACATGAATGTAATGTCGGTGAGAAATACGTACTCCCCCAAGCTTAGGCTTTTGGCCTAAGTTGGTCTATGGCCACGGCTCAAAGTTGCCCTCTCCGGTGTACGGAGGAGTATCCTCTGGGTGCCACTGGTTGTCGATCTCCTCCGGATTCCACTGATAAACGGATAGTCGATAAGGGTCAAGGGGTGGCTCCGGCTCAGGCTCTGGAGCTGGTGTCACGCTCCAGTATGCATAAACGACCTCTGGCAAAACAAGGTACATGCCTGAAAATATGCTGAACAAAGAGGGAGCAGTCATGGTAATAGTCTCAAAGTAATTTTTATCAAATATCAGTCTATATTTAAGCATCTTCTTCTTATCCTTAACAATAAAATCATGTGCTACCATACTTTTGTAATCTAGAAAAATAGGAGGCATCAACTTTTCCTCTTTCTCATAATGCCTAATAGGTATGTTAAACTATGCAGCAAGGCACAAAGCAAAGATGCCTCCAAAGATGGGACCCTTCGTACGGTTCAGATTTAACCGTTTAGCAACAATAGCACCTAAACTGAAAGAAGCATCACGAAACAAGGCATGGCGCAAAATAACAATATCAGGGGAACTAAGGTTTCCACTGTTCCCACGACCAATCAAGCATCTACTAGCAAATATTGGAAAGTAACATAGAACAGGAAAATGTATGCTAGTAATTCTTGCATCGGAAACTTTCCTCGTTTCCCCTACAGCAACAATATCAATAAATCCTTCCACATCATTACGATGCGGTTCCTCGATGCTGCCCGGAAAGGGTAACTTGCAAACCGCACAAAAATTATAAAGTGACTTCTCCTTAAACTCATCATATAAGTAAAAATCCATCGAAAGTGGTGATCTCCTAGCATGGAAATGAAAATTTTGCACAAGAATATTAGCGAGTAGGAGATACTGTTCACGCTGATCGCGGAGGAAGTCGATGGGGCCCGCATTCTCAGCCAAATTATAAAAGTCATCATGAATCCCGGTTGCTCTCAAGAATTCATCACAAGGCCATTCACACGACCGAACCTCCACAGTGCGAGGGAGATTATATTTGGGCTTCTTATTGTCACATCCCTAGTTCTGGTATGCTCAAGGCTAGCTAGTCATGTGTGCATCATGTTTAAATTCCATTTAAATTTGAAATGGGGATTTGTAAAACCCTCAGAAATCATTTCTGGAAATGACCCAGATAAAAATTGCTCCAAAAGGGTCCAAGAAAATGTTCATGTCTCTCTCTGAAAATATTGGGCAGAGGTAAAATTCAAACCAATATTTCTGGGAGCTCATAAATATTTATTTTGGCCATTTGGAATTAATCCAGTAATTATTTGTGTTGGATAAATATTTTTATATATATGAAATATTGTCCAATAATTCTGAATTTTTGTGAGGGGCTTTGGATTAATTCCTTAGGCCCCTGCAAAAATTGACAGAATTAAATAAATTAGTTTAGTATTATTTTAAAAACAGAAACAAATGTCAAAAAATAGAAAAGAGAAATAAGAGAGAAGGAGAGAAGTACCTGGGCCTTACCTGGCAGCCCATCTGGCCGGCCCAGCCCACCAGGGGCAGGGAGGTCTTCTTCCTCCCGCCAGTCGGATGCACAGCGCGTGCCCGACGTGCGCACGGCCACCGCCGCCACCTCCTGCTTCCCTGCTCACTGCTGGAGGCCCCCGACGACGCCACGCACTCCCCTCGGCCTCTCTCACTCCCTCTCCCTCTCTCCAGTGGCCTCCCCTCCTCTCTCTCGCCCTTCCCCGCGAACGCCCGAGCGCTGTCGTCGCCGCCGCTCGCCATAGCCGTGCCCACTGTGCTCCCCTTGCATCGTTGTTGTGTCCTAGAGCTCTGCCCTGTCGCCTTCTTCGTCTTCGTCAAGCCACGCAGCTGGGGACGCCCTACCTCGACCTCGTTGCCGCCGTTTTCCACCGCAAGCGCCCGAGATCGCCGGCGCCCGTACGTCGCCGTCTGGCCTCCCCCGAGCCCTCTTCGACGCCCTCTGCGACCGCTGTGAGCTCCATCGTCGTTTTCCCCTCTTCCCCTTGCCTCTCGATCACCGCAGTCGTTGTTTCGACCGAAGCCGTAGCACCTCGCCGCCGGCCATGGCGCCACCGTGGCCAGGGGCCGAGCCAGCCGCACCCGCGCGCGTCACCGTGCTCCTGGTGACGCCAGGAGGCCGTAGAGCCTCTCCGCTCGCCTCCCCATGCACCGCAGCCCTCGCCCGCACATGGCCGTGCTCCGGCCGCCGCTGCGAGCCTCGCTCCGGCGAGCTCCGGGCACCCCTCCTCCTCCAATCTACCCCACTAGATGCGGGAGAGCACGGGCTACGCCCCGGTGCTCTCCGCCGTCCTTTTGGTCACCGGAACGGTGATCCCAAGCCCCTCCGCCGCGTTCGGCCTTGCCGGCGGCTAAACGCCGGTGGGGTTGACCGGTCTAACCCTCCCCCCCTAGTTGACCTGGTGTTTGACTACCCAGGGTCAATGACAGGTGGGGCCCGGCCCTGCTAATGTTTTTGTTAGGATTAGTTTAATTTCTAATTAACACTGTTAACTAACCGGTCACTGACGTGTGGACCCCACACATCAGGTTTGACCTGGTCAGCTCCGTTGACCTGCTGATGCAGGCATGACGTCATGCTGACGCAATATTTCATTTTCTGGTTTAAAATTAATCAGGAAATTCCAGAAAATGTTCAAAACTTCAAAAATTCATAGAAATTCAACCGTAGCTCAGATTTAAATAATTTATATATGAAAAATGATCAAAAAAAATCAATCTATCCATCTGTACCATTTTCATGCATGACAAACCAACCTATACATACTGTATATATGAAAACACACTTATGGCATATTTAAGGGCTTATTTTGGAGTTGCAATTGAACCCTTGGTTCAAATGGACCTCAACTAAATAAATGCTAGATGCATTAACTCAAACAACATCACATATTCATGCCATGATCATGCATCATATTGTTGCATATACTTGTGTTTGATTTTCGACACCGTTCCTTCTCGATAGGTCCTGCTCCGGAAAATGTTCGGGAGCACCTATCAGTGGAGCAGTGCCCCCTATTGATCTACCAGGCAAGCAACCCCCCTTGTTCATTCCAATACAATCCTACTCTCTCGCTCCTACTCTCATTTATTGCATTAGGGCAACAACGATTCAACTGCTACTTTATGCTATGGTAGTTGAACCCATTCCTCTGCATGACCTATCATTGCCACAGTAAATAGTTAAAACCCACTAGCATGTGTAGGAGTTGATTGAGCCATGTTTTGTTCCTACCATGCTTTGCCTGCTATTGCTTAGAGTATGTCAGGTCTGATTCATCGGGAATGAATTGGAGTGTTATGATATGTTCTGGTGCTGAGAGTTAAGCGTGTGAACACGATCTGGTAAAGGTAGCGGTGAGAGGCCATGTAGGAGTACATGGTGGGTTGTCTCATTGGGACCGTCCTTAAGAACTGAGTTCTGCGTAAGTTGTCCAATGACTAGCTACTACCACACATTGGGCTCCGGGCGCTCCAAGCTCTCTCAACTTATTAACCGCCTTGAACTCTGTCCAGGAATTGCAAATAGTTTCTGGTGTTTGTAGGTAGTGCTATTTTTCTACCGAGTGGCATCCGGCAAGGCGGGCTCGGGACAGACTAGGCAGAGGTGGCACGGTGTACCAAGTCGCACCCGGATGGTGGGCTTGGGAACCCTGCTCACATCGTTTGGGGTCGTGAGCGACACCCCGGCCGGATCTCCTTGCGGGTGGAACCCAAATAGGCGATAAACCTGGACTAGAGTCCTGCGTGGTTAGTCAGGTCGTGGCCGACACCCTCGCCAGGCTTCCGCTTGAAGGTTGCTGAGATACATGACATGTACATGGCGGTAAGTGGCGAGAGCGTCTGTGAAGAAGTACACCCCTGCAGGGTTATCATGATCTGTTCAAATAGTTGTGTCCTCGGTTATGGACTTCTTGGATGCTTACGTGGTACATAGACAACTTAAAGTGGATAGTCTAAAATGCTCAAGACAAGTGTGAGTGCTATGGATGGCCTTCTCATAGGAGGGACGGGGATGAATCCATAGTAGTGTATTGAAGTGGTGATTAGTGGACTCGTGTGCGCTGCCTCATCTCAAAGAAGTTTCTCGTTGTCGTAGAACAGAATAGCCACTGAGTCAAAGCTGGCTTGCTGTAACTAAAACCCCGCATTACCTTCTTGATACAAATGCATGTATGATAGGATCTGATGTAAGTCTTGCTGAGTACCTTTGTACTCATGTTTGCTTTGTTTATGTTTTGCAGGTGAGACATCTGTCTCACTAGTAGTACCGCTTGGACTTCGACGAGTAGCTTGTTACCTCAGCTACGATCTTGTACCTTGGAGGGACTTGTAGATAGTCAGGCTTCTCAGCCTTTTTCTTTTGTAGTTGTCTGTACTCAGACATGTAATGCTTCCGTTGCTTGTATGCTCTGAATGATGGGTCATGTGACCCCTGTTTGTATTGATGCTATGTGGCTCTTCTGAGCCTTTATCTAGATGAGTTGCGTTATGTTGTGATGCCATGTTGTACATCACATACTTGCATGTTATGCGTACATGTGACATGTATTGCTATGTGTGGGATCCGACAATCTAGTTGTTTATCCTTGGCAGCCTCTCTTATGGGGAAATGTAGTCTAGTGCTACCTTGAGCCATAGTAGTCCGCTACAGCCCAGTTCACCGGAGTCCTGCTAGCCCAGCACTACTGCTCAGAACACTTGACTGGCCGGCATGTGTTCCACTTTGTTCCTATGTCTGTCCTTCGGGGAGATGTCACGCGGTGACTTCCGGAGTCCTGTTAGCCAGTGCTACAGCCCAGATTCATACGCTGTTGACCGACATGCTCGATGTGATTCATGTATGCCTGTCTCCATAGGTATGTGCCACTTTGGGTTCACGACTAGCCATGTCGGCCCGGGTTCTTTGTCATATGGATGCTAGCGACATTATCATATACGTGAGCCAAAAGGCGCAAACGGTCCCGGGCCATGGTAAGCGACACCCGTGGGGATACCGTGCGTGAGGCCGCAAAGTGATATGAGGTGTTACATGCTAGATTGGTGTGACTTAGAATCGGGGTCCCGACAGCTTTGGTATCAGAGCCTGACTGCCTGTAGGATTTCCAAGCCAACCTGGTCGAAGTTGAGTCTAGAAATTCTTTAGTTATGTAAGGGAATTGATTGTGGAAGGGAACGTAAGGCTCTTTTTACTCCTTATACCTCATGTCCTTCTGATCTGAGTCATCCTATCCTTCCTACGGGGTTAAGGAACTAGGTTTCCTCTTCTGTCTATCAGGATCACGTGTTACTACTCTGTAGTCTCTTAGGATTGGTTGATCAGAGTCATATCCCAGTTCGAGTACTTCCGGTGTAGTCTGTTTAGTAGTATTTCAGAACCTAGAGTGATGATGTTGATTATGTTACTACCCCATTTTAGCAGGATGTCTCATTCTGAGCATTTTACTGTCGTTATGCTGCCGGAATTGTCCTAGGAGTTTGAGAGATACTAAATTATTGTGCTACCTTCTGCATCCTATAGTTGATGCTTAATCCATCCTTGTTTTCCTTGGTTTCGTTCTTCAGGATGTTGTCGGTTGACCGAAGTTCTGTTGCCCACAGCCGGAACCACGAAGATGGTAGGGATGAGAATCCTCCCGACCAGTCTTCATTGGCAGAGTTCATGTTAGAGGTTGAGAAGAACAAGTGGGAGTCTAACCGCTTGTTAGCACGTATTGAGGAGAACACCGCACATCAATGCAAAGAGTAAGCGACCATCTATGATTTCATTCGTCTAAAACCACCTACCTTCCATCATTCCATTGAGCCACTCGATGCAGATGACTGGCTCCGTAGTATTACACACAAGCTGCATTCTGCGAACGTAGCTGAAAGTGACAAGGTGACCTATGCTGCTTATCATCTGGAAGGTCCTGCTAGTATTTGGTGGCAGAACTATGAGGCTATGCTTCCAGCTGGCCAGATAACCACCTAGAGAGTTTTCACTGATGCTTTTCGCAAGCATCACATTCCTCGGGCTCTCATTGACCGCAAGGGAGAAGAGTTCTGTAGTTTCACTCAGAGTAAGATGGCTGTTGATGCTTACAGTAGAGAGTTTGAGAACCTCGCCAGTTATGCTACAGAAGAAGTGTCCACGGACGCCAAGAAGCAGGCTAGGTTCCGGAAGGGTCTCAACCCCAAGTTGTGTCATGATCTCCACTTGCACCATTGCAATACATTCCAGGCTCTTGTGAACAAGGCCATTAATGCGGAGACAGCTCAGCTCACTTACGAGGAGTCTCGTAAGCACACCCGTGATTTGGTTTCTTTCTCCGGTTCTAGTTTGCAGAAGCGCCGGATTTGGGTTCCGAACTCCGCTCTTCCACCCGGATATTCACCGAGGCCATCTTATGTGGTGCCTCACCCAGTTCCGTTACATACTCCACTCAGGCCTGTTGGTAGACCGCTTGTCAAAGCGGGTCCATGTCCAACTTCAGGGATTTGCTTCACATGCGGAGAGCCAGGACACTATGCCCGTGACTGCTCTCAAACCAACTATGCTCCACCCCAGCCTGAGAAGTCTGTTGGCCGTGGTAAGCCATCACGCAAGATGATTAGTGTCAAGTCAGCTCCCACTGAACGTGGACGTGTGCATCACGTCTCAGCCAAAGACGCTCATGATGATCCGGATGTCGTTCTTGGTACACTCCTTGTCAACTATCATCCAGCTTCGGTTCTATTTGATACCGGAGCATCTCATTCCTTCATTTCCGAAAGCTATGCCAGCTTGCACAACATGTCATTTTGTGATATGCCTTCTCCACTAGTAATTCAAACCCCTGGATCCAAATGGCAAACTTCTAGCGTAAGCCATGGTAATGAAATCCTTGTTGACACACTTGTATTCCTTGCATCACTTATAGCCCTCAAGCCTACAGATATTAACATCATCTTGGGTATGGACTGGATGAAAGCTCATTATGCCAAGATTGACTTTTACACCAGGACTGTTCAACTTACACATCCATCTGGCAAGATAGTCACTATCTCCACCAGAGTTGCAAAGCGTCAACTCTATTCTCTTAATGCCAGCCCTCTTCCAGACCTTGAAGATATCTCGGTAGTCCGTGACTTTCCGGATGTCTTTCCAGAGGAACTGCCAGGTATTCCACCTAACAGAGATGTAGAGTTTGTCATAGATCTTATTCCAGGAACCGCTCCAATTTCTAGGAGACCTTACAAGATGGCACCCTTAGAACTAGCCGAGCTTAAGAAACAACTTGATGAGTCCTTGCAAAAGGGTTTCATCCGTCCTAGTTCTTCTCCCTGGGCTTGCCCCGTCCTCTTCGTCAAGAAGAAGGATGGTACGGACCAGATGGTTGTAGATTATCGTCCCGTTAATTTGGTCACGATAAAGAACCAGTATCCGCTCCCCAGGATCAACGATCTGTATGATCAGTTCGCTGGATCCTCAGTCTTTTCCAAGATGGATTTGAGGTTAGGCTACCATCAAATCAAGATTAGAAACAGGTACATTCCTAAGACGGCTTTTGTCACTCGTTATGGCCAGTACGAGTACACCGTCATGTCTTTTGGTCTAACCAATGCTCCAGCTACATTCTCCCGCTTGATGAACTCGATCTTCTTGGAGTACTTAGATAAGTTCGTCGTGGTTTACCTCGATGATATTCTTATTTACTCGAAGAATGAGGAAGAGCATGCCGAACATCTTAGACTTATGCTAGGAAAACTCAGAGAGCACTGCCTTTATGCCAAGTTCTCCAAGTGCGAATTTTGCTTGCCAGAAGTGACCTACCTAGGCCACGTGATATCTGGTAAGGGCATTGCCGTCAATCCTGAGAGAGTTCAGGCCGTTCTTGATTGGACTCCGCCTGAAACAGTTAAGCAAGTTAGGAGTTTCCTTGGTCTAGCCAGTTATTGTCGCCGCTTTGTTGAGAACTTCTCCAAAGTGGCCAAACCTCTCACGGAACTTCTGAAGAAAGATAAAAAGTTTGAGTGGTCCCCACAGTGTGAGCACAGTTTTCAGGAACTGAAAAGACGCCTGACTTCTGCTCCCATACTTGTGCCACCGGACTTCACTAAGGACTTTGTTATCTATTGTGATGCCTCACGACAGGGACTAGGTTGCATTCTTATGCAAGATCGCCATGTGATTGCCTATGCATCTCGACAGTTGCATCCACATGAGGATAATTATCCTACACATGATCTAGAGCTTGCAGCCGTAGTCTATGCACTTAAGACATGGCGACATTACCTTCTCGGTAAATGTTGCGAGATTTACACCGACCACCAGAGTCTCAAGTATATCTTCACCCAACCAGATTTGAACCTTAGGCAAAGACGTTGGTTGGAGTTGATCTCAGATTACGAATTAGGGATTACCTACACCCCAGGCAAGGGGAATGTCATGGCTGATGCGCTAAGTCGTAAGTCCTATTGCAACAATCTCATGTTGCAGCAGGGCCAACCACTTCTCCATGAAGAATTATGTAAACTTAATCTTCACATTGCTCCTCATGGATTCCTTTCTACCTTGGTGGCGAAACCTACTCTTGTGGATCAGATCATCTCTGCTCAGAAGCAGGATACAGGAATTTCCCGGATCAAGAGAAACATTAACAAGGGAGTTGGTGGTAGTTTCTCTATAGATGATCGTGGTGTTGTTTTCTTTGAGAGTCGCTTGGTGGTTCCCAAGAATCAACATCTTCGACAATTAATCCTTAAGGAGGCGCATGAATCTCCTCTCACGATTCATCCCGGTAGTACTAAGATGTATCAGGACCTACGCCAGAGGTTCTGGTGGACTAGGATGAAGAGAGAAATTGCTCAATTTATTGCTAACTGTGACGTTTGTCGTCACGTGAAGGCAGAGCATCAGAGACCTGTTGGCACCCTTCAACCTTTAGCTATTCCTGAGTGGAAATGGGATAGAGTTGGTATGGACTTCATCACCGGTTTTCCCAGGACCAAGAGAGGGAATAATGCTATCTTCGTAGTCATTGATCGTCTTTACAAAGTGGCTCACTTCCTACCTGTTCGAGAGAGTATCACTGCTAGTCAGCTCGCTGACTTATATATTTCTCGAATAGTGTCACTTCATGGTGTTCCACTAGAGATCAATTCAGACCGTGGTAGTCTTTTCACTTCTCATTTCTGGGAGAGTTTCCAAACTGCCATGGGCACCCATCTTTCCTTCAGTACCGCTTTCCACCCTCAATCAAGTGGTCAGGTGGAAAGGGTCAACCAAATTCTCGAAGACATGCTTAGGGCTTGTGTTATCTCATTCGGTATGGATTGGGAGAAGTGTCTTCCCTTTGCCGAGTTTGCTTATAACAATAGCTACCAATCCAGCCTCAAGAAAGCTCCTTTTGAGGTTCTGTATGGACGAAGATGTCGAACACCTTTGAACAGGTCAGAAACCGGTGAAAGACAATTCTTTGGACCAGATATGATCTAGGAGGCAGAAGAGCAAGTTCGCATCATTCGTGAGAATTTGAAAACAGCCCAATCTCGTCATAAGAGCCAGTATGACCGTAGTCATAAGGAAGTGGCTTATGAAATTGGCGACAAAGCTTACCTTTGGGTTACCCCTTTGAAGGGTACCCATCGATTCGGTATCAAGGGCAAGTTGGATCCTCGTTACATTGGTCCCTTTCTCATTCTTGCTAAAGGAGGAGAGGTTGCCTACCAGTTGGAACTACCACCACATCTTTCTCGAGTTCATGATGTCTTCCATGTCTCTCAACTCAGGCGTTGCTTCTCGGATCCCATCCGCGGAGTGGACCACGAAACGCTTGATCTCCAAGATAACCTCACTTATCGAGAGTACCCTCTCTGCATCCTTGATCAAGCAGAGCGTGTCACCCGATGTCATAACATCAAGTTTCTCAAGGTTCAATGGTCTCATCATTCCGAGAGAGAAGCTACTTGGGAGCATGAAGATCGTCTTCGACTGGAGTACCCCACCTTCTCTCCGTCGACCCCTGAATCTCGGGACGAGATTCTTTCAAGTGGGGGCGAGTTGTCACATCCCTAGTTCTGGTATGCTCAAGGCTAGCTAGTCATGTGTGCATCATGTTTAAATTCCATTTAAATTTGAAATGGGGATTTGTAAAACCCTCAGAAATCATTTCTGGAAATGACCCAGATAAAAATTGCTCCAAAAGGGTCCAAGAAAATGTTCATGTCTCTCTCTGAAAATATTGGGCAGAGGTAAAATTCAAACCAATATTTCTAGGAGCTCATAAATATTTATTTTGGCCATTTGGAATTAATCCAGTAATTATTTGCGTTGGATAAATATTTTTATATATATGAAATATTGTCCAATAATTCTGAATTTTGGTGAGGGGCTTTGGATTAATTCCTTAGGCCCCTGCAAAAATTGTTAGAATTAAATAAATTAGTTTAGTATTATTTTAAAAACAGAAACAAATGTCAGAAAATAGAAAAGAGAAATAAGAGAGAAGGAGAGAAGTACCTGGGCCTTACCTGGCAGCCCATCTGGCCGGCCCAGCCCACCAGGGGCAGGGAGGTCTTCTTCCTCCCGCCAGTCGGATGCACAGCGCGTGCCCGACGCGCGCACGGCCACCGCCGCCACCTCCTGCTTCCCCGCTTGCTGCTGGAGGCCCCCGACGACGCCACGCACTCCCCTCGGCCTCTCTCACTCCCTCTCCCTCTCTCCAGTGGCCTCCCCTCCTCTCTCTCGCCCTTCCCCGTGAACGCCCGAGCACTGTCGTCGCCGCCGCTGGCCATAGTCGTGCCCACTGTGCTCCCCTCGCATCGCTGTTGTGTCCTAGAGCTCCGCCCTGTCGCCTTCTTCGTCTTCGTCAAGCCATGCAGCTAGGGACGCCCTACCTCAACCTCGTTGCCGCCGTTTTCCATCACGAGCGCCCGAGATCGCCGGCGCCCGTACGTCGCCGTCTGGCCTTCCCCAAGCCCTCTACGACCGCTTGAGCTCCATCGTCGTTTTCCCCTCTTCCCCTTGCCTCTCGATCACCGCAGCCGCCGTTTCGACCGAAGCTGTAACACCTCACCGCTGGCCATGGCGCCACCGTGGCCACGGGCCGAGCCAGCCGCACCCGCACGCGTCACCGTGCTCCTGGTGATGCCAGGAGGCCGTACAGCCTTTCCGCCCGCCTCCCAATGCACCGCAGCCCTCGCCCGCACTTGGCCGTGCTCCGGCGAGCACCGGCCACCCCTCCTCCTCCTATCTACCCACTAGATGCGGGAGAGCATGGGCTACGCCCCGGTGCTCTTCACCGTCCTTTTGGTCACCAAAACGGTGATCCCGAGCCCCTCCGCCGCGTTCGGCCTCGCCGGCGGCTAAACGCCGGTGGGGTTGACCGGTCTAACCCCCCCCCCCTCCAGTTGACCTGGTGTTTGACTATCCAGGGTCAATGACAGGTGGGGCCTGGCCCTGCTAATATTTTTGTTAGGATTAGTTTAATTTCTAATTAACAATATTAACTAACCGGTCACTGACGTGTGGACCCCACACGTCAGGTTTGACCTGGTCAGCTCCGTTGACCAGCTGATGCAGGCATGACGTCATGCTGACGCAATATTTCATTTTCTGGTTTTAAATTAATCAGGAAATTCCAGAAAATGTTCAAAACTTCAAAAATTCATAGAAATTCAACCGTAGCTCAGATTGAAATAATTTATATATAAAAAATGATCAGAAAAATTCAAGCTACCCATCTGTACCATTTTCATGCATGACAAACCAACCTATACATACTGTATATATGAAAACACACTTATGGCATATTTAAGGGCTTATTTTGGAGTTGCATTTGAACCCTTGGTTCAAATGGACCTCAACTAAATAAATGCTAGATGCATTAACTCAAGCAACATCACATATTCATGCCATGATCATGCATCATATTGTTGCATATACTTGTGTTTGATTTTCGACACCGTTCCATCTCGATAGGTCCTACTCCAGAAAGTGTTCGGGAGCACCTATCAGTGGAGCAGTGCCCCCTATTGATCTACCAGGCAAGCAACCCCCCTTGTTCATTCCGATACAATCCTACTCTCTCGCTCCTGCTCTCATTTATTGCATTAGGGCAACAACGATTTAACTGCTACTTTATGCTGCGGTAGTTGAACCCATTCCTCTGCATGACCTGTCATTGCCACAGTAAATAGTTAAAACCCACTAGCATGTGTAGGAGTTGATTGAGCCATGTTTTGTTCCTACCATGCTTTGCCTGCTATTGCTTAGAGTATGTCAGGTCTGATTCATCGGGAATGAATTGGAGTGTTATGATATGTTCTGGTGCTGAGAGTTAAGCGTGTGAACACGATTTGGTAAAGGTAGCGGTGAGAGGCCATGTAGGAGTACATGGTGGGTTGTCTCATTGGGACCGTCCTTAAGAACTGAGTTCTGTGTAAGTTGTCCAATGACTAGTTACTACCACACATTCGGCTCCGGGCGCTCCAAGCTCTCTCGACTTATTAACCGCCTTGAACTCTATCCAGGAGTTGCAAATAGTTTCTGGTGTTTGTAGGTAGTGCTATTTTTCTACCGAGTGGCACCCGGCAGGGCGGGCTCGGGACAGACTAGCCAGAGGTGGCATGGTGTACCAAGTGGCACCCGGATGGTGGGCTTGGGAACCCTGCTCACATCGTTTGGGCCCGTGAGCGACACCACGGCCGGATCTCCTTACGGGTGGAACCCAAATAGGCGATAAACCTGGACTAGAGTCTTGCGTGGTTAGTCAGGTCGTGGCCGACACCCTCGCCAGGCTTCCGCTTGAAGTTTGCTGAGATACATGACGTGTACATGGCGGTAAGTGGCAAGAGCGTCTATGAAGAAGTACACCCCTGCAGGGTTATCATGATTTATTCAAATAGTTGTGTCCTCGGTTATGGACTTCTTGGATGCTTATGTGGTACATAGACAACTTAAAGTGGATAGTCTAAAATGCTCAAGATAAGTGTGAGTGCTATGGATGGCCTTCTCGTAGGAGAGACGGGGATGAATCCATAGTAGTGTATTGAAGTGGTGATTAGTGGACTCGTGTGCGCTGCCTCATCTCAAAGAAGTTTCTCATTGTCATAGAACAGAATAGCCACTGAGTCAAAGCTGGCTTGCTGTAACTAAAACCCCACATTACCTTCTTGATACAAACGCATGTATGATAGGACCTGATGTAAGTCTTGCTGAGTACCTTTGTACTCACGTTTGCTTTGTTTATGTTTTGCAGGTGAGACATCTGTCTCACTAGTAGTACCGTTTGGACTTCGACGAGTAGCTTGTTACCTCAGCTACGATCTTGTACCTTGGAGGGACTTGTAGATAGTCAGGCTTCTCAGCCTTTTTCTTTTGTAGTTGTCTGTACTCAGACATGTAATGCTTCCGTTGCTTGTATGCTCTGAATGATGGGTCATGTGACCCCTGTTTGTATTGATGCTATGTGGCTCTTCTGAGCCTTTATCTATATGAGTTGTGTTATGTTGTGATGCCATGTTGTACATCACATACTTGCATGTTATGCGTACGTGTGACGCGTATTGCTACGTGTGGGATCCGACAATCTAGTTATTTATCCTTGGCAGCCTCTCTTATGGGGAAATGTAGTCTAGTGCTACCTTGAGCCATAGTAGTCCGCTACAGCCCGGTTCACTGGAGTCCTGCTAGCCCAACACTACAGCTCAGAACACTTGACTGGCCGGCATGTGTTCCACTTTGTTCCTATGTCTGTCCTTCGGGGAAATGTCACGCGGTGACTTCCGGAGTCCTATTAGCCAGTGCTACAGCCCGGATTCATACGCTGTTGACCGACATGCTCGATGTGATTCATGTATGCCTGTCTCCATAGGTCTGTGCCGCTTTGGGTTCATGACTAGCCATGTCAGCCCGGGTTCTCTGTCATATGGATGCTAGCGACACTATCATATACGTGAGCCAAAAGGCGCAAACGGTCCTGGGCCATGGTAAGACGACACCCGTGGGGATACCGTGCGTGAGGCCGCAAAGTGATATGAGGTGTTACATGCTAGATCGGTGTGACTTAGAATCGGGGTCCCGACACTTATTCTCTTCACTTTGCTTATCCTTCGAGCTCCGGCTCGAAGGGCCCCTCAACAATCTCTTCATCACTTCCTCTGAAAAATTTCTGAATTTTTTAGTAACTCAAAATAAAAGTGAACCAAACTCAACAAGATTGATAGCAACTACTCCCACAAGTGCCTAGAGACTATATCATGCATTAAAACTACTTGGGACCATATAAATTTGACATGCAAGCTCAAGAACAGTGTCACCTAAGCAGCAAAAATTTGCAATGAATAAAGCACCAGAACGAAAACTAATTGGACCATTGGATGAGTCACATACCAAAAAACAATCCCCCAAAGCAGTTTTGTGAATGGAGCTTTGAGCAAGGAGATCGAAAATGGCAGCAAGATGAGCTAGAACTCGGGTTTGAGCTGGTGGATGATTTTTTCTGGAGGAAGACGAAGTGTGTGGGTGCAAGAATAAGTGGAGGGGGCCCACGTGGGGTCCATAGGGAAGGGGGCGTGCCCCAAGGGGGTGGGCATGGCCTCCCCCCTCGTGGGCACATGGTGAGGCCCCCTGGTGTGTTCTCAGTGCCAATGATTCTTAAATATTCTAGAAAAAATCATATTAAATTTTCAGGGCATTTGGAGAACTTGTATTTTCGGGGTATTTTTTATTGCAAGGATAATTCAGAAAACAGACAGAAATACAATTTTTGCTTTATTTAATCTAAATAACAGAAAGTAAAAGGAGGGTACAGAGAGTTGTGTTTTCTAACTTCATCCATCTCATGCTCATCAAAAGGAATCCACTAACAAGGTTGATCAAGTCTTGTTCAACAAACTCTTTCTGAATAACATGAAACCGGAGAATTTTTGACTAACACTTGGTTACCTCAACACGGATATGCACATCCCCAACAATAAGAATATCATATTTCTTCTTGACAGTAGGAAGAGGAAATTCAAAACCTCCAATTGTAATCGTTGGAATTTTTCCAATAGAATTGATACTGTGGACTTGAGGTTGTTTCCTCGGAAAGTGTACCATATGCTCATAACCATTAACATGAAAAGTGACATTGCCTTTGTTGCAATCAATAACAGCCCCAGCAGTATTCAAAAAGGGTCTACCAAGAATAATAGACATACTATCGTCCTCAGGAATATCAAGAATAACAAAGTCCGTTAAAATAGTAACGTCTGCAACCACAACAGGCACATCCTCACAAATATCGACAGGTATAGGAGTTGATTTATCAGCCATTTGCAAAGATATTTTAGTAGGTGTCAACTCATTCAAATCAAGTCTACGATATAAAGAGAGAGGCATAACACTAACACCGGCTCCAAGATCACATAAAGCAATTTTTACATAGTTTCTTTTAATGGAGCATGGTATAGTTGGTACTCCTGGATCTCCAAGTTTCTTTGGTATTCCACCCTTAAAAGTATAATTAGAAAGCATGGTGGAAATTTCCGCTTCCGGTATCTTTCTTTTATTTGTCACAATATTTTTCATGTACTTAGCATAAGGATTCATTTTAAGCATATCAGTCAAACGCATACGCAAAAAGATAGGTCTAATCATTTCAGCAAAGCGCTCAAAATCCTCATCATCCTTTTTCTTGGATGGTTTGGGAGGAAAAGGCATGGGTTTCTGAACCCAAGGTTCTCTTTCTTTATCGTGCTTCCTAGCAACGAAGTCTCTCTTATCATAACGTTGATTTTTTGATTGAGGGTTATCAAGATCAACAGCAGGTTCAATCTCTACATCATTGTTATTGCTAGGTTGGGCATCAACAGGAACATCATCATTAACATTATCACTACGTTCATGTTCATCACCAGATTGTGTTTCAACATCGGAAATAGAAATGCCATTGGGATTCTCAGGTGTGTCTACAACAGGTTCACTAGAAGCATGCAAAGTCCTATCATTTTTCTTTTTCTTCTTCTTAGAAGAACTAGGTGCATCAACATTAGTTCTCTAAGAATCTTGCTCAATTCTCTTAGGGTGGCCCTCAGGATACAAAGGTTCCTGAGTCATTTTACCCCCTCTAGTCACAACTCTAACAACATTATCATTTTTCTTATTATTTAATTCATTGAGCAAATCATTCTGAGCTTTAAGCACTTGTTCTACTTGAGTGGTAACCATAGAAGCATGTTTACTAATAAGTTTAAGTTCAACTTTAAATGTAGACATATAATCACTCAAGTGTTCAATCATATAAGCATTACGTTTCAATTATCTACCAACATAAGCGTTGAAGTTTTCTTGTTTAACAATAAAATTATCAAACTCATCCAAGCATTGGCTAGAAGACTTATTACGAGGAGTATCACCTTCATCAAATCTATAGAGAGAATTACCTTCACTACCTGTGTCGGGTTATCAAGACCATGTATTTCTTCAATAGGTGGTAAATTCTTAACATCTTCAGCTTTAATACTCTTTTCTTTCATAGATTTCTTTGCCTCTTGCATATCTTCAGGACTGAGAAATAGAATACCCCTATTCTTCGGGGTTGGCTTAGGAGTTGGTTCAGGAAGTGTCCAATCATTTTCATTACTCAACATCTTATTCAATGGCAATTCAGCTTGATCAACAGTTCTTTCCCTGAAAACACAACCAGCACAACTATCCAGGTGGTCTTTGGAAGCATCAGTTAGTCCATTATAAAAGATATCAAGTATTTTATTTTTCTTGAGAGGATGATCAGGCAAAGCATTAGTAATCAGAGAAGCCTCCCCCAAGCTTGTGGGAGACTCTCTTCTTCAATTTTCACAAAATTATATATTTCCCTTAAGGCATCTTGTTTCTTATGAGCGGGGAAATATTTAGTAGATAAGTAATAAATCATATCCTAGGGACTACGCACACAACCAGGATCAAGAGAATTAAACCATGTTTTAGCATCACCCTTTAATCAGAACGGAAATGACTTAAGGATATAATAGTAGCGAGTTTTCTCATCATTAGTGAACAGGGTGGCTATATCATTTAATTTAGTAAGATATGCCACAACAGTTTTAGATTCATAGCCATAAAAAGGATCAGATTCAACCAAAGTAATAAACTCAAGATCGACAGAGAAATCACAATTCTTATCAGAAATATAGATAGGTGAAGTAGAAAAAGCAGGGTCATATTTCATTCTAGCATTCAAAGATTTTTCTTTAAGCTTAGCTAATAATTTCTTAAGACCGTATCTATCATTGCAAGCTAAAAAGTCTCTAGCAGTTTCTTCATCCATAACATAACCCTCAGGCACAACAGGCAATTCATATCTAGGGGGACAATCTTCATCATCACTTTCATCAGTATTATCAGTTTCAATGATTTCATTCTCTCTAACCCTAGCAAGTTGTTCATCAAGCAATTCACCTAGTGGCATGGTATTATCAAGCATAAAAGTAGTTTCATCATAAGTATCATGCAAAGCAGAAGTGGCATCATCAATAACATGTGACGTATCAGAATAAATAGCAGGAGTAGGTGTTGCAAGTTTACTCAAAACAGAAGGTGAATCAAGTGCAGAGCTAGATGGCAGTTCCTTACCTCCCCTCGTAGTTGAGGCAAAAAACTAGGTTCTTTTATCTTTCAAGTTCTTCATGGTGATCAATTGATATAAATCCCAAGTGACTCAAAGAATAGAGTTATGGTCCCAGGCAACGGCGCCAGAAAATAGTCTTGATAACCCACAAGTATAGGGGATCGCAACAGTTTTCGAGGGTATTGTATTCAACCCAAATTTATTGATTCGACACAAGGGGAGCCAAAGAATATTCTCAAGTATTAGCAGCTGAGTTGTCAATTCAACCACACCTGGAAAACTTAATATCTGCAGCAAAGTATTTAGTAGCAAAGTAATATGGAAGTAACGGTAACGGTGGCAAAAGTAACAGTGTTGGTTTTGTAGTGATTGTAACAGTGGCAATGGAAAAGTAAAAATCAATATGTGAAAAGCTCGTAGGCAATGGATCAGTGATGGATAATTATGTCGGATGCGATTCCTCATGCAATAGTTATAGCATAGGGTGACACAGAACTAGCTCCAGTTCATCAATGTAATGTAGGCATGTATTCCGAATATAGTCATACGTGCTTATGGAAAAGAACTTGCATGACATCTTTTGTCCTACCCTCCCATGGCAGCTGGGTCCTATTGGAAACTAAGGGGTATTAAGGCCTCCTTTTAATAGAGTACCAGACCAAAGCATTAACACTTAGTGAACACATGAACTCCTCAAACTACGGTCATCACCAGTAAGTATCCCAATTATTGTCACTTCAGGGTTAACGGATCATAACACATAATAGGTGACTATAGACTTGCAAGATAGGATCACGAACTCACATATATTCATGAAAACATAATAGGTTCAAATCTGAAATCGTGGCACTCGGGCCCTAGTGACAAGCACTAAGCATAGCAAAGTCATAGCAACATCAATCTCAGAACATAATGGATACTTGGGATCAACCCCTAACAAAATTAACTTGATTACATGATAAATCTCATCCAACCCATCGTTGTCCAGCAAGCCTATGATGGAATTACTCACGCACGGCGGTGAGCATCATGAAATTGGTGATGGAGGAAGGTTTATGATGACGATGGCGACGGTTTCCCCTCTCTGGAGCCCCGAACGGACTCCAGGTCAGCCCTCCCGAGAGAGATTAGGGCTTGGCGGCGGCTCCGTACAGTAAAATGCGATGAATCCTTCTCTCTGATTTTTTTCTCCCTGAACGTGAATATATAGAGTTGGAGTTGAGGTCGGTGGAGTACCAGGGGGGCCACGAGGCAGGGGGCGCGCCCCCACCCTAGTGGACATGGTGTGGGCCCCCTGGCCTTGATTATTTTGTCATTATTTTTTATATATTCCAAAAATATTCTCTGTTGATTTTTAGGTCATTCCGAAAACTCTTACTTCTGCACAAAAATAACACCATGGCAATTCTGCTGAAAACAGCGTCAGTCCAAGTTAGTTCCATTCGAACCATGCAAGTTAGAGTCCAAAACAAGGGCAAAAGTGTTTGGAAAAGTAGATACGTTGGAGAAGTATCAGCGATCACCATCGTCACCCGCCTCCCTTTGCAACGAATCTTGCACAACCCGGATGCCACTGGGAGGATTGTGGAGTGGGCGTTTGAACTGTCTAGCTTCGGCCTCAAATTTGAAAGCACTTCAACAATAAAGAGCCGAGCCTTGGCAGAGTATGTACCGGAATTGACCTCAACGCTAGACGAAGAAGGCAAAGAGACCACCCTTCCCGGCAAGGAGATGAGCCATGATTGGATCATGTACTTTGACGGAGCCTTCTCGCTGCAAGGTGCTGGCGCCGGCGTGCTGCTCATCACACCCACCGGAGAGCGCCTCAAGTACGTAGTCCAGATGCACTTTCCCCTGGAAAAGTCAACAAACAACACATCGGAGTACGAGGGATTGCTTGCCGGTCTCAGGATCACGGTAGAACTCGGAATCAGGAAGCTCATCATCAGAGGTGATTCGCAGCTCGTCGTCAAGCAAGTCAATAAGGATTACCAGAGCCCGCTGATGGAAGCTTATGTGGATGAGGTGAGGAAGTTGGAAGAGCGTTTTGACGGTCTGTAAGCAGATCATGTTCCCCGAGTGGAGAACAGCATTGCCGACGACTTGTCGAAACGCGTTGCCCTCAAGTTGCCTGTGGAACCTGGTACCTTTGTGCTTCAATTGACCCAGCCATCCGTTGAGCCATCAGCAGGACAGAGTAAGCGAGGGAAGGCAGGCCCCGGTAAGTACTTTGCCGCAGAGCTCCCAGGAGCCATAGGCAAGGACACTGCCGGGTGCCCCAAGCTTGCCGAAAGGCAGCAACCTCCGGCAGGACCCCAAGCCCTGGCCGTAGAGGCAGCTACCCCTGTGGCCGAAGATGAGCCTTTAGTCCTTGCTGTTGAGCCCCAGGCTCCAGCATGGGTGCAGCACACCATCCATTTCCTCCAAACCGGGGAACTCCCTGAGGAACAGGAAGAAACAGAGAAAGTAGCCCGTCTGTCCAGCATGTACCAGTTTGTGAATGATGCCGTATATAGAAGGAGACCGAACGTCA
The DNA here is from genome assembly GCF_018294505.1 of Triticum aestivum. NCBI lineage: Eukaryota > Viridiplantae > Streptophyta > Magnoliopsida > Poales > Poaceae > Triticum > Triticum aestivum. Next base: position 310,379,487 of record NC_057797.1, read on the forward strand.
TGAAATTGAAGTGCATTCCTTGGGAAGACGGACTGGAGCTGTTGGTAGAGATACATGGAGGCACATGTGGCTCCCACGTAGGGTCAAGAGCCTTTGCCGGCAAAGCATTCCGGCAAGGTTTTTTCTGGCCCACCGCTCTCCAGGATGCAACTGCACTAGTAACCAAGTGTGAGCTGTGCCAATTCCATTCAAAGAAGCTTCATCAACCAGCCCAATCTCTTCAGACAATCCCTCTTTCCTGGCCATTTTCGGTCTGGGGGCTCGACATACTGGGGCCCTTCCCCCGTGTTGTCGGCGGCTTTGAGTACTTGTACGTCGCAATCGACAAGTTCAGAAAGTGGCCGGAAGTAGAACCAGTGAGAAAGGTGACACCACAATCAGCCATCAAGTTCTTCAAGAGGCTAGTCTGCCGTTTTGGTGTGCCTAACAGAGTCATCACCGATAATGGCACAGAGTTCACGAGCCACACCTTTATGCAGTATATCTGAGACCTCGGCAGCAAGGTTTGTTTTGCTTCTGTCGCTCATCCCTGAAGCAACGGCCAGGCTGAGAGAGCAAACGTAGAGGTGTTGCGAGGCCTCAAGACCAGGACTTTTGACAGGCTACAGAAGTGCGGAAGGCGCTGGGTTGATGAGTTGCCAGTGGTTCTTTGGTCGATCAGAATGGCGCCAAATCGAGCCACTGGCCAGACACCATTTGCCTTGGTATACGGGGAAGAAGAAGTTATCCCCACGGAACTCATATACGGGTCACCTAGAGTGCTCTCTTATGATGAGCTTGAGCAAGAGCAGTTGCGCCAAGATGATGCGATGCTCCTTGAGGAAGATCGTGTTCGGGCTGCTATGCGAGCTGCTCACTACCAGCAAGCCTTGCGCCGCTACCATAGCCGCAAGGTTCATACCGAAGCCTTGAGGAAGGCGGCCTTATTCTTCGGCGAGTTCAATCCGCCAAGAATTCCAACAAGTTGACACCAAAGTGGGAAGGCCCTTATCAGGTAATACGAGTCACCAGGACCAGCACAGTCCGCCTGGAGATCGAAGATGGAATTCCACTGAGCAACTCCTAGAACATCGAACATCTTCGTAAGTTTTACCCATAAGGCGCGATTGTCGGGCCTCCCGGTAGACCACTTTTTGTACAAGCCTTGCCGGTAAGGCATGTAACCCTTTGTACAAAGCCAGGCGCAGACCCTGAGCATCGGATAAATAAATGCAGAGCTGGCGCCCTAGAATTTAGCATGCATGCTAGGTCGAGTCTCTCTCTGTTAGGATCGATAGTGCTCAACGGCAACTGATCCCTAGCATAGGGGTCAAGTGCATGTATTTCTGTCTCTTCCAGTCCGTTCTTGGTTCGTAGGCTGTAGAGGCGCTTCTGCAGAGCCATTTGGAGAAAAGAAGGCGGATTGACACCCCCGACCTCGACAAGCCAAGGTTGCCGAGGGCTGCAAATTCAGATAAGTTTTCTCTCCCCCGCTATGCGTTTCAGTATGAAGCTTGAACATATGAAACTTCGTTCGTTCCCGTGCTAGCGTGCTCCCTCCTTCCTATGCTCGAAATCCCTTTCAAGCCGGAATCTGGTTGTAGTTGTGATGGAAGGGAAGCAAGCGAAGGGCCTGATCCTGCTTTACCCCTACTCCTGCCAAGGGCGTGGGGATGACCGTGGTATAACGCGGGGGGACGGCAAGGTTTGTTGCCGGGCGATGTTGTTTTTCTAAAATAACAAGGACTCGCTCCTTAGTGTGGCCCTCGCTCACGCACAAAAGAACCCGACAAAAACCCTTTTTCATTAATACCTTTTCGAACAAGTACAATTCATACGAAATGTAAACATGAGCAAGGGTTTACACAGTCTAAATTCGACAAGTGCCCGTAGGCTTAAGAAAAAAAGAGAGATAAGATGCTCGTCATCCCTTTCTTGTCCCTCTCCTCAGGAAGCGGATCGGGATAACAGGAGGGCAAAAGGAGTGCCTAGGCAAGGTACAAGCAACAGAAGACACCAAGAGAACGTCCTGGCAGCCGCCCAGAGTGGGAGCCGGTGATGAAGGTGTCGGGGAAGAAGCCGAAAGATGAGCCAGCGGGCCGGTAATACGAGACAAAGGTGTCGATGCCATCGTACTCCGACTTGATGGCCTGCCACCCGCCTTCCTCATCTTCTCTGGCCTTCCAGCACAGGCCACTAGAAGCGACGGCCCCGAGAAGTTCAAGGAGCTGGCTCGAGGAGCCGCCACCAAGAACTACCCTCCCCCCGGCAAATCACTCTGCTGGGGAGAAGGCCAGGTGCAGATGGTGCTGCTGCCGGCGTCGCCTAGGGATGGAGTATCTGATGTCTAGTCGGACCCGTCCTCGTCGTCCTCCCCACCAGTCCCCCCCCCTCATCGCCGTCGCTTGAGGAGGAGCTCTCATCGTCAGTCAAGCTCTCCTCACGGCACCATAACCTGTGTCCCGAGCACCCGAAGACCTTGACAGAGAGTAGGTCGCCCTCCACTAATTTGAAGAGGAGAACGTACCCCTTCATCAAGCAGTGGGCACGTGCGAAGGTTTTCCAACCTTGACAAAGGAGCATTACATGAGGGGCGGGGAACCTTGTGTTCACCCACATGTCGCCATTGCAACACCCCTTCATGTGAAGCCTCAGCCTCGGCGGCTGGTCAACCTCCAGCACCCTCGCGAACGCCTCGGGAAGGCAAAGGAGGCTACGTGGCGGCTCGCACAACTTTAGGATCAACCCCAGCGTCGTGTCCCTGACATGGCCGCTCGATGAAGCAGGAGGAGATGGTGGCAGGGGTGGTAATGGTGACGACGCGGGCGTCCCCCTTCCGCGCCCACCTCTGCCTCGACCGCCTCGCCAACTGCGGCCCCGTCCGGTGCCCCAGCCTCGAGCATGGCCCTCGCCTTGGGCGTCGGGCTCTTCCTTAACCGCTGCGGCTCTTTGGCGGGAGGAGGACCTAGTCGCCTCCGCAGAAGGATGGCCGCGGCCACGCCCTCTCGGCATGGCAGTGGGTGGAGAATGGGGACGAAGGGGAGGCGCGAGAGGATGCCTCTCCTCCTCCACCTGAGTTCCCTCTTTATACCCAAGCAGGGAAGGCTGGAGACTGGCTCTACACCTCCAAAGAGCCTTCTCAAGTCCGGCTCATTAAGTTGTCAACGAGCGAGGTCATCGACCGCCCTCCCCGCGCCAATCGAAGGCGCATGGGTACCGGCCATGGTGTGCCTTCCCATATCCCGTGCGTCCATCACCTACCTCATGACATGCATGCGGCGTACGTGGCGAAAAAGGCGGGCATGGTGGGAAACATGGAATGGTGGTCCCAAGGTTAAGGGAGGCGAGAAGAGTAAATGAGCAACAGTCCTATAGTTTCCCCTTTTCTTATGGGGAAGACACGGGCCGCCTCTTTACTACACCGCGGGATGATGCAAGCATGATGCGGTCATTCCCCGCACGACCCCCACATCATGCACTCAATGCGGGTCATCGAGAAGCGCAACTGGTGAAGGAGTTACCGCGGTAAGAACTCTGCCAAGCTTGCCTGCGCACCGTTCTGGGCCTGGCCCAACAACGCTCGGTGCTTATGTATGGCCTAGGCCCGGGGGCTCTTGTCGGTGTACAAAAGTAGGGGCCCTTCCGTACCCCTTGTGCATAGGCAGTCGTAGCCACACCTACGGCCGGGCTCGGCAGGGTGGAGGAAGCAAAGACACAAAGCTGCCGAGGCAGCACCCAAGCCAGAAGCATAAAGAGCAAAGGGACAAGATGGTCTTCCCCGGAAAGAGCCTTGCCGGGGCGGCCTACATGGCCCCTGTAAGAGCCTTGCCGGGGCAACTTGCCCAACACCAGCAAGACCGCCACCCTTGAGCCTGAGAGTTATGACGCCATCAACAAGCGTCAAGACCGAGGCTCGGGAGCGCCTGCATGGTGGCATGCAGATCTTTGTGGAAACCAAAGGCCTGCGGGCCTAGGTGAGCACCAGAAGCCGAAGACCCCCGGCAAGACCCTTGTCGGGGACGCTCGCACGCACGCCCTGGCGAGATCCTTGCCGGGGACAGCCACGAGATCCCGGCAAGGGCCTTGCTGGGGGCGTCTACGAAACCAAAGCCAGTCCCGCACTTACCAAAGCTCCACTACCCCGCACCCATTCCGACGTGGCGACCAGCCTACCAACTAGGCACACGCTTGCGTGGTAGAATGCGGCTTCTAAGTCAACCAGCCAAGTACCTGCGTGGTGGCATGCAGATCTTCGTGAAGACCCTGTCACCGCACCAGCTCAGTAGTCAGCCAGCCAGCGTGGCGCTGCATGCCTCGTCACCTAGGACGCGCGTTGAAGCAAGGCGAGGCAGCCATGGACGGGACGGGCCTCTATATCGTCCCCGATAAAGCAAAAGGGCACATAGGCGGCGCATTAAATGCGTTTGTCCTAGGATGTCAGGAGATAAACTTGTACACTGTACATACTTCCACTTCCTGTGTGCCACTGTGGCGACCCCTTTGACATATAAAAGGAGGCCTGAGGCGCACTAAGGAAAGATTCGGACTTTTTGGACTAGGCATGCACCGCAGCTAGTTCAAGAACTCAAGAACACCGAATACATACAAAGCGGGACTAGGGTTTTACGCATCGCTTGCGGCCCGAACCTGGGTAAAAAACTCCACCGAGTTGATCTTCTAGATCGGCTCTTTGTGCAGCCCCACGCCCTACAACCATAGAAGGGATTCCGTCGAGGGATCCCATAGGTGTCGTTCCAGAACCCCGAAAATAAGATAGGGCATCTGCCTATGACTCCTCCACTAGGGAGCTACATTGACTTAGGTGTCCCACTAGCTCAGAATCCCTGTTAGGGTCATTTCCGGAGCATGAATCTGTAGGTGGAGAGCGTTTGCATTGCATTGCATCCAGACTTGATTTCAGTCCCTTAATGCTAAGTTTGACACCCATGGCATTGTTTTGCTTTATTCTTTTCATGCATGCAAGCTCATAATCATTATGATATTGTTCAGTATCTGAGATTCATGAAAACAAAAAAGTAGTCAGATTATCTATGGAATGCATTGAGGATTCAACTGAAGAGTGTCTCCCTGTAAACCCCTGCATATGCAAAGTTCACCCCCAACCATGCTAACCACACCACACATAGAAATACAAACATCTTATGTCTCGATAACAGGCAAACACACATTTCAAAACTGAAGTAGGAACATTAAAATCATATCAAATTCGTATTTGAACAAATAAACTAAGGAATTATGAGTGGCATAATGTTAAGCTTCAAGGGTGGAGTGTTGGTAGTGCGACACAAAGCAAGTAGGCAGATTGTATTCCATGTAAAAGTTCGTAGTCTATGTAAAAGGTGGAAATGACATTTTCTTTCTATACGATGCAGTGTTCGTTGCCCACACGTGATAGAAGAAATCACACAAAGAAATACTATTCACTCATGTCTGCGGTTCCAGTATTTTGAAATAGGTTTGTCCACCCTAAAAGAATATTGACAACAAATATGACAAGGCAAGCATAGATGTAGTGAATCAATCATTACTTGTGAGCTTACTAGGACAAGTATGCATAATTGTAACTGCAGTAAGAGACCATCCAAAATATGAATCAAGAAGTTGCTCTAGCACTTATTGTTTGCAACTAATCGATGTGAATAATTGGATATCATATCGAAAGAGTAAGAAAGACAAGTAAAATTGTCAACAAACATGGCCTGCAGTAGTAATCTATGTCAATGTCACTACGACCGACAATCCTAAATGACTAGTGTCTGTTCCTAGGGCCAGAATTTTGAAACCCTGTGAACTTTACAGATACTAAAGATTACTGAAATACATCTGAAACATTAAGTGTAGGTAGCACTCAGTACACAACAAACCCTAATGATAGTCATGCCTAATGAGTAATGAATCAATTAGAAAATGGGTGATGAGGAGTGGCTGCTGAGTGTTGAGGACGTATCTCAGGATAAATCGGGTTGGCTTAGTGGGTGTTGCACGCCTGAGCACTGAATGGACTGGGATGGTAGGCACAGCGACGCGCTCGGGCAGCGATGACGCTGTTGGGCGAGCGGCTCCTGACCTCCTGTTAGTCTGGCGTCTCCTCCTAGACTCATGCCATCCGGGGACGGCAAGTCACCGACGAAACAGGCGGCAGGGGGCGAGTAGAGATCGGAATCGCAATAGAACAAAGGGGAATCGGGGCCTCGGCTAACCCAAAATCCCAGGGTAGGCCATGGCCCACCATGGGCACCCTGTAGAGATACACACCCGAGCGGCGTGCATGCATTTTCGAAGCTAAAATAGGAACATTTAGCTGACCAATTAAATGACTCTGTTTTAATAATATCAAATTCGTATTTGAACAAGTAAGCTTGTTTAGCTTGATGGGTGGAGCAGTGCTATTATGACACGAAGCACGTATGATGATTGTATAGTGATCATAAAAGGGGAAACCCTAAGCATTTTTTGAGCAAAAGAGGGTTTCCCCTCCGATTTCTATTAAAGAAACCACCATGGCACCAACATGATCAGTTAAACCCTAAGCATGATCAATTAAACCCTATTATGATTGTGCCATGGCAGATTTAAAGCTGCAAACCACAGAAATGCTATTTAGCATCCATTGTTTGCTTCAAACTAAGAACTAAAATCTAAGAGCTGAAAAGAAAGTACAATAAGCAAGTTATGATCTATTTTCTGGTTGAGCTCAAAAAGTTGAGGAGATATGAAGTACCACCTCTCTTGCAGCACAGTGTAGGCATCGGGGGTGCGATGGCTATTGGTGGCGTTGAAGTAGATCTGCGACGGTTGATGGGTGCATCAGGGGATAAGTCTCGTTGCGGTGGACGAGAAGGTCGTGTGAGCGGCCCCGACAAAGAGGACGATGGCACCGAAGAAGCGAGAGGACACGATCCAAGGCTCCTGGTCCATCTTCGTGGATGAGAAACGTCCATCTCTAGCAGTGAACGACGCGGTCTTGGTAGGCGCTCCGACATGGTGGAGGACAGTGGCGATGGATGGGGTGTAGGACGGCGGCGATGGATGGGGTGGCGGACGGAGGAGGCTAGTGTGGGGGGTGTTCTAGAGAGGATAAAGGCAACGAATGTCAAGTGACCCCGCACAAGCCTTAAAATATGCCTATTCCCAAGGGGTCGAGCGGATGGCATAGTTGGATTACCCAAACCCTCATTGATGAAAACCCCGCAATAAGGGGACGCGATCTTTGCTTTGACAAGACATGTCGCTGGGAGTTGCGTCTCGAAACGTGAAACACGAGGCTGAAAAAACGGTTGAAAATAATAACAAGGCCGGGACTCAATGCCTAGCCGAAAAAGTTGTCAGATGACATAACCTACTTTTGTTTAAAGTATTTTGCCTTTGTGGACCAGGGTTGTAACTATTGCACAGAGCCGGATATAGTTCTTTTGATCAACTACTTTGGAGTATTCAGAGGAGGAACCCGCCTTGCAATGCCGAAGACAATCTGCGCGCCGGACACATCGTCATTGAAACCTAGTTCAGGGGCTACTGAGGGAGTCCTGGATTAGGGGGTCCCTGGGCATCTGGGCTATGTGACGTGGGCCGGACTGGTGGCCCATGAATATACAAGATAGAAGGCTTCCCCCGTGTCTGGATGGGACTCTCCTTGGCATCGAAGGCAAGCTTGGCGTTCGGATATGAAGATTCCTTTCTTTGTAAACCGACTTTGTACAAACCCTAGTCCCCTCTGGTATCTATATAAACTGGAGGGTTTAGTCCGTAGAGGGAGTAATAATCATACAGGCTGGACATCTAGGGTTTAGCCATTATGATCTTGAGGTAGATCAACTCTTGTAACCCCTATACTCATCAAAGTCAATCAAGCAGGACATAGGGTATTACCTCCATCAAGAGGGCCCGAACCTGGGTACACATCGTGTCCCCTGCCTCCTGTTACCTTCGGTCCCTAGACGCATAGTTCGGGACCCCCTACCCGAGATCTGCCAGTTTTGACACCGACAGCGGGTATCATTATTTTTTGACCTTCACTGATGATTTGAGTAGATATGGGTATATATACTTAATGAAACACAAGTCTGAAACATTTGAAAAGTTCAAAGAATTTCATAGTGAAGTGGAGAATCATCGTAACAAGAAAATAAAGTTTCTACAATCTCATCACGGAGGCGAATATTTGAGTTACAAGTTTGGCCTTCATTTAAAACAATGTGGAATAGTTTCACAACTCACACCACCTGGAACACCACAGCATAATGGTGTGTCCGGACGTCATAACCATACTTTATTAGAAATGGTGCGATCTATGATACCTCTTACAGATTTACCACTATGGTTTTGGGGTTATGCATTAGAGACAGCTGCATTCACGTTAATAGGGCACCATCTAAATCCGTTGAGACGACACTGTATGAACTGTGGTTTGGCAAGAAACCTAAGTTGTCGTTTCTTAAAGTTTGGGGTTGCGATGCTTATGTGAAAAAGCTTCAGCCTGATAAGCTCGAACCCAAATCGGAGAAGTGCGTCTTCATAGGATACCCATAAGAAACTGTTGGGTACACCTTCTATCACAGATCCTAAGGCAAGACATTTGTTGCTAAGAATGGATCCTTTCTAGAGAAGGAGTTTCTCTCGAAAGAAGTGAGTGGGAGGAAAGTAGAACTTGATGAAGTAATTGTACCTCCTCTCGAATTGGAAAGTAGCTCATCACAGAAAACTGTCCCCGTGATGCCTACACCAACTAGTGAGGAAGTTAATGATGATGATCATGAAACTTCAGATCAAGTTACTACTGAACCTCGTAGGTCAACCAGAGTGCGTTCCGCACTAGAGTGGTACGGTAATCCTGTTCTGGAGGTCAAGTTACTAGACCATAATGAACCTACAAACTATGAGGAAGCGATGATGAGCCCAGATTCCGATAAATGGCTTGAGGCCATGAAACCTGAGATAGGATCCATGTATGAGAACAAAATGTGGACTTTAGTTGACTTGCCCAATGATCGGCAAGCCATTAAGAATAAATGGATCTTCAAGAGGAAGACAGACACTTATGGTAGTATCACCCGACTTGTCGCAAAAGGTTTTTGACAAGTTCAAGGTGTTGACTATGATGAGATTTTCTCACTCGTAGTGATGATTAAGTCTGTCTGAATCATGTTAGCAATTGCCGCATTTTATGAAATCTGGCAAATGGATGTCAAAACTACATTCCTTAAATGGATTTCTTTCAGAAGAGTTGTATATGATGCAACCAAAAAGGTTTTGTCGATCCAAAAGATGCTAACAAAGTGTGCGAACTCCAGTGATCCATCTATGGACTGGTGCAAGCATCTCGGAGTTGGAATATACGCTTTGATAAGGTGATCGAAGCATATGGTTTTATACAGACTTTCGGTGAAGCCTGCATTTACAAGAAAGTGAGTGGGAGCTCTATAGCGTTTCTAATATTATATGTGGATGCCATATTGTTGATTGGAAATGATATAGAAATTCTAGATAGCATAAAAAGGATACTTGAATATGAGTTTTTCAATGAAAGACCTCGGTGAAGCTGCTTATATATTGGGCATCAAGATCTATAGAGATAAATCAAGACGCTTAATCAGACTTTCACAAAGCACGTACCTTGATAAAGTTTTGAAGAAGTTCAAAATGGATCAGTCAAAGAAAGGGTTCTTACCTATGCTACAAGGTGTGAAGTTCAGTAAGACTCAAAACCCGACCACGGCAGAAGATAGAGAGAGAATGAAAGTCATTCCCTATGCCTCAGCCATAGGTTCTATAAAGTATGCCATGTTGTGTACCAAACTTATTGTGTACCGTGCCATGAGTTTGGCAAGGGGTACAATAGTGATCCAGGAGTAGATCACTAGACAGCGGTCAAGATTATCCTTAGTTATCTAAGATGACTAAGGAAATGTTTCTTGGTTATGGAGGTGACAAAGAGTTCATCGTAAAGGGTTACGTCGATGACAACTTTGACACTGATCTGGATGACTCAGTATCTCAATCTGAATACATATTGAAAGTAGGAGAAATTAGCTAGAGTAGCTCCATGTAGAGCATTGTAGACATAGAAATTTGCAAAATACATACGGTTCTGAATGTGGCAAACCCGTTGACTAAACCTCTCTCACAAGCAAAACATGATCACACCTTAGTACTCTTTAGGTGTTAATCACATGGAAATGTTAACTAGATTATTGACTCTACTAAACCCTTTGGGTGTTAATCACATGGCGATGTGAACTATGGGTGTTAATCACATAAAGATGTGAACTATTGGTGTTAAATCAAATGCGAGGTGAACTAGATTATTGACTCTAGTGCAAGTGGGAGACTAAAGGAAATATGCCCTAGAGGAAATAATAAAGTTGTTATTTTCTATTTCCTCATATCATGATAAATGTTTATTATTCATGCTAGAATTGTATTAACCGAAAACTTGATACATGTGTGGATACATAGACAAAACACTGTGTCCCTAGTATGCCTCTACTAGACTAGCTCGTTAATCAAAGATGGTTAAGTTTCCTAACCATGGACATGTGTTGTCATTTGATGAACGGGATCACATCATTAGGAGAATGATGTGATGGACAAGACCCGTCCGTTAGCTTAGCATAATGATTGTTAAGTTTTATTGTTATTGCTTTCTTCATGACTTATACATATTCCTTTGACTATGAGATTATGCAACTCCTGGATACCGGAGGAATGCCTTGTGAGCTATCAAACATCACAACGTAACTGGCTGATTACAAAGATGCTCTATAGGTATCTCCGAAGGTGTTTGTTGGGTTGGCATAGATCGAGATTAGGATTTGTCACTCCGAGTATCGGAGAGGTATCTCTGGGCCCTCTCAATAATGCACATCATGATAAGCCTTGCAAACAATGTGACTAATGAGTTAGTTGTAGGCTGATGCATTACGGAATGAGTAAAGAGACTTGCTGGTAACGAGATTGAAATAGGTATGAAGATGCCGACGATCGAATCTTGGGAAAGTAACATATCGATGACAAAGGGAATGATGTATGTTGTCATTATGGTTTGGCCGATAAAGATCTTCGTAGAATATGTAGGAACCAATATGAGCATCCAGGTCCCGCTATTGGTTATTGACCGGAGAGGTGTCTCTATCATGTCTACATAGTTCTCAAACCCGTAGGGTCCGCACGCTTAACATTCGATGACGATTTGTATTATGAGTTATGTGTTTTGGTGACCGAAGATTGTTCGGAGTCCCGGATGAGATCACAGACATGACGAGTAGTCTCGAAATGGTCGAGAGGTGAAGATTGATATATTGGACGATAGTATTCGGACATGGAAGTGTTTCGGAATGTATCAGGTATGTATCGGAGTACCGAGGGGTTACCGGAACACCCGGGGGGGAAGATATGGGCCACATGGGCCATAGGAGGGAGGCAAGCCAGCCCACAAGGGTGCCCCCCCCCCCCCCCCGCCAAGGGAGGAGTCCGAATTAGACTAGGGGAGGGGGTGGCGCCCCCCTTTCCTTCTCCTTCTCCCTCTCCTTCCCCCTTTCCCCCTCCGATAAAAGGAAGGGAGGCGGATTGGACTAGGAGCCCATGTGGGACTCCTCCCACTTGGGGCGCCCCTAGGCTGGCCTCCTCCCCTCTCCCTCCTTTATATATGGGGGTGGGGGCGCCTCCAACACACATAAATTGTTCCTAGCCGTGTGCGGCGCCCCCCTCCACCGTTTGCTCCTCCAGTCATTTTGTCGTAGTGCTTAAGCTAAGCCCTGCGTGGATCACTTCACCATTACCGTCACCATGCCGTCGTGCTGACAAAACTATCCTGGACACTTTGCTGGATCAAGAGTTTGAGGGACGTCATCGAGCTAAACATGTGCAGAACTCGGAGGTGTCGTACGTTCGGTGCTTGATTGGTTGAATTGAGAGAACGTTCGACTACATCAACCGTGTTAAGCTAATGCGTCCGCTTTCGGTCTACGAGGGTACATGGACACACTGTACCCCTCTCATTACTATGCATATCCTAGATAGATCTTGCGTGATAGTAGGAAATTTTTTGAAATCGCATGCTACATTCCCCAACATTGACATGAAGACTTCAATACTCAAGCATATCAACAAGCAACCATGTCTTTCAAAATATCAACACTAAAGCAAGTTATCACTAGCCCATTATGCTCAATCATTGATCCATTCATGAAACACACTCTGCGGCGCTCCAACGGTCTCGCCGTGCGGCGAGCCGCAGCCTATCGGCGCGGACGTGCCTAGCTTGCTCTGCAGTGCACCATCGATCATGTTGTGCGGCGAGCTATAGCCTGTCGGCGCTGGCATGCCTATCTTGATCCGCGGCAATCAAGCGCCATGCGCCAAAGGTCTGCTCGACCCTGGCGATGACGCACATCACGGCATCGTCCATTGCATTGCTGGGGAGCGCCTCGGCCTCGACGGGCCGTGGCGCCTACTCGTTTTCCTCGTCGACGAGGTTAATGGAAGGGGCGGCGCTTTGGTGGGTTGGCATGCTTGGAAAAGGTGGATGTGCTACAGGTTGCACTTGTCACCTCCGTGCGTCGCGCGCCGCCTATGCGCAATATTGCTGGGTGGCGGGAGACTGGTGAGGAAATGGCCGGAAACGGTGGCGTGTTCATAAAACGCCATTAATTAGTGGAAACTTAGCATAGAAGGAACATTGAGCTAGCACAAGAAGGAGATGATGATCAGATGAACACGAACCACACTAGGGAACCGTTTCTGTTATTATCGATATTCGCACACATTTCTGATTACAGACCTATTTGTAGCATATCACAAACATCTTGTTATATTGAACCGTTTCTGTTCTCTTGCCTCAACGCAAACAGTTCATCCGAGTGAACCGCATGCCTTATATCGCACACACCTTCATCTGGCTGCCCGTTTCTTTTGTGTTGCCTAATCACAAATAGTTCATCTGAGTGAACCGTATGTTGTACATCGCACACACCTTCATCTGGCTGCCCATTTGTTTTGTTCCTCCTCATCGCAAACGGTTAACTGAGCTGAACCGTATGCCCTGCATCGCACACGCAACTAAAATCTGAACCGTGTTTGATGCATCCTCCATCGCAAACGTATTGCACCTTTTTTGATGGGTTTTTTACACCACCGTTTGCGATTATGGCATCGCACACAGTTTCGTCGAAGGGTCTCTGATCGTAGTGTCGCGTTAGCAGCATCCTGCAGTAGTGATATTAGCTACACTAAATGCTCAAGTACGATCATAGTGCCCTTTAGTTAGTGCTTTATAAGAGAATATGGAGACTCAAAATAAAAATTGCATAAAGTAAATAGGAAATCCCTTCACAGAGGGAAGTATGGATTTGTAGAGGTGCCAGAGCTCAAAGTGAAAAATATCACTAGTACAGCGAGCTCCTAAACAAGCGGTTTTTAACACTTTCCGCGACGGCATTTGGAACCGTCGCCAAGTGAGTGTGGGCGATAGGGGCTCCTTCCCACACGACCCAGAAACCGTCGGGGATATGCCCTCCTGGCTCGCAAGCTCGGCAAAATAAGAACATGTGCGACCGGCGAGCGCTCAAATACGGAAATGCGTACAGTAGAGCTAAAAAATACAATTATACGGTGAAATTGTTTTCGGTCACAAGTACATCCCACACAGTCGCTCCAAGGAAAACGTTTCCTTTCACAGGTACATCACAAACATTTTTTCCAATTAAATCATTTGCGTTATTGAATGTATCACACACGGTCTGTAGACGAAACTGTGTGGCAAAGGCTCTCCATCACACACAGCTTTTATGTGGTAAATGTTTGTGCAAGGTGGCCTAACGCAAACCGTTTTCAAGAGAAAGTCGTGTGTGATTGTTCATTGATCCAACACGGTTTATTCCTAGAAACTGTGTGTGTTGCCTGAGGTCATCGCCCACGGTATTTTTTCAACAACCGTTTGCAATAGCAAAACCCAATTAGCAGGCTAATTCGCCATTGGCAGGCTAATTATCCGATTATTCATAATCCATTTATTAATCTAATTGACATTTCATATTAAGCACACAATATATTCCATTTTCATGATTGAAATACATCAGAGTACAATAATATAGCTTCAGCACTCAGCTACCCCATTACACAACTACACTAGGACCAAGTTTCACATGCAACATCTATAACCTTTCGAAATTAGCATCGTAGACGGTACATAGATAGATGTATCTCATCTGGAAAACTGCTGAAGCAGAAGGCCAATATTGAGCCTTCATTGATGTTGACAGTCTTTGTAACTTTAGGCCAGTGCATGTGGATGATTGACCGTCCATCCTTCGTCCTCTTTAGGAACATTTCAATATTGAACCATGGGTGTTGTATGAATACCTTCCTCGCCTCCTGACCATATAGGTGGTCTGAGAGGTAATCATCAATGAATTGCTTTGGAAAGGCCTGAAAACAAGGATGTGCATAAATATATTTTCTATATAGGAAATGGGGCAAAGGAATAAAAAAGGCAAGGTATAATAGTTAGTACCATCCTGTAGAGAACTGATGTCTTCTCCATTGTGCAAACAAAGATCTTGTTATTTTTTGTCGCAAATTTCTTTATCCTAACAATCTTTCTGAGTTTCTTGACTTGACTGATATTCATGGACCACTCATTTCCCCATATGCAAAAAGGGTCGAACAGTGGGTCAAAACCTCTGACCGCGGGACCTACATGTGCAAGACCAAATTGTTAAAAACCTAAATATTAGAATGGTTCCTGCAATTGCACAATAATGTGCTATTAGACAACGGACCATGCACATGCTAACCTCAGTGCTTCCTATTGTTTCCCTGCAACACATATAAGGTAGTTAGTCATCAGGTTAAGTAACGGTTCGCATGCTATCAGTAAAATATGTTGATGAAAAATAAGCACATTGCAGATTCATCAGATTAATTCAAGCCACACGGAAAACCCATTTATCCCAACCAAGCATGATTAAGAACTAGGAAATATATCACTCGTATATGTTTCTCATGTATTAAGTGCAACCAAATTCGATTTATTTCTCACATGCACAAAAATACAAAATTCTACCCACGACAATTGGACATCGCATTGCAGAATTGAACCAAGCAGTTAACTAAACACCACAACAAATGAACCAACATTAACTGAGCACCACATTGCACAATATAACATACTCCTAATAGAAGATCAGACAGTTAACCAAACAGTTAACTACAGCCAATTGTAGAAATTGTATTTGTTTCTCATGTATTTACTACAGCCAAATTCAATTTATTCCTCGCATGGTATACAATAATAGAATGCACCCACAACTATTGAACATCACATTGCAGAATTGAACCAAAAAGTTAACTAAAGACCACAACACAAATGAACCAAACGTTAACTGAGCACCACATTGCACAATGTATAACCAAACCAAGCATGCTTAACAACTTGGAAATATAGCAATTGTATTCATTTCTCATGTATTTTGTAAAGATAAATTCGATTTATTTCTCACATGGGAGACAATACAAACTTGCAGCCTGAAGAATTGAACATAACATTTGCATAATTGAACCAAACAGTTAACTAAGGACGACAACTAATTAATAAAATAGTTAATAAGTGAGCACCACACTTCACGACATATAGAACATATACACTAGAGCAACAAATTGCATGGTAAAATTAGATAGCACAATTCACTAGAATTTGTGAAGGAAAGGCAGGAGCAGCACACGCAACGGGTAAACCGAGCATGCTTAACCGGCGTAGCTAGCAACAAGGTGCTCCTTCAAGATCTGGGGGTCGGCACGAATGGCAGCCATCGTGACCTCATCCGCACGTGCGGCCGCGATTTGCTTCTCCGCTGCCAAATGCTCCTTGAGGTCCTGGATATACTGCGTGCACCATGGTTTAGGCCGACGCTTATTTGGTGGAGGGGTCGGTGATTTGGGTGGAAGGTGTTGCGCTCGCGCTGGTGGTCGGGGCATGTGGGATGTGGAAGGGGGTAGGATGGGGGTCGGGTGTGGATTACCCGCCTGGATAGGCGAGGCCAAGCAGCGTGAAGGAGGGTCGCCCGCGAGGAGGCGGCAGCGTTGCAAGCAAGAAGTGAAGGTTTCAACTTGGAAAAGAAGGCGGAAACAGGGGAAATGTGGCTTTTGGTAAGGGGGAGGAGGCGGGGAGGTAGATATTTCCACGGAAGTCGAAAATTTGGAATCACTTCAGCCAAAAAACTGGCGTGGAAAGTGTCATCAGATACGGTCCCTTATTCATACACGGTCCGAAGATATTTTGTGCTGCATCTCACACGGTTGGATATCATAAACTGTGTGGGATCTACTTGATTTTTCATCTTGATTTGAATTACATAATGGGGTCACAGCGGCCATGGACCATGTTTCAATTGCTAGAAATTTTATCTGCAATGAACATGCAACTATAGGTGTGTCGTCCAAAAAATTGGAATTATTTAGGGTTCCTTTGGACATTTTTATACATTAACTGGGTTTTCTAGGCATTTTATGCGCATAATTCAAATCTGAACTACATGCACATGCTCTAGTGCATATAAACTGGTTGAAAAAACAAATATGTGTCCTTGGTTGCATGCTTAGGTCCCATGCAAGAAATGGGAATGAATTTCAAACACCCTGCCACCGTCAGTCGGTCGCACATATTGAGGTACCTGTTTTTTAAAATTCTAGTAAATCCACAACTTGTCTGAAATTCATGAAACTCGGCATGCTATCATGGATCGGCATCAACATGCCGTGGTAAAAAAATTGTCCCATTTGGGGCAGGTTTGGGTATAAGCTTCTCACAAACCAGCGCTTCTCACAACAAGCGTGATGGTTTCGGTAGGGAACGTGCCACCTTTGGGGACAAAACAATATCCGTTACCTCTTATTGCTTTCAAAAAATTTCGAGTGTCAACATAGAACAACAAGAGTGTTGTGTTCAATTTTGAAAATTTTCGGGGTTCGTTTGGACATTTTTATACATTAACTGGGTTTTCCAGGCATTTTATGTGCATAATTCAAATTTTAACTACATGCACATTCTCAAGTGCATATAAACTGGTTGAAAAATCAAATATGTGTCCTTGGGTGCATGCTTAGATCCCATGCAAGAAATGGGAATGAATTTCAAACACCCTGCCATCGTTAGTCGGCCGCACATATTGAGATAACTGGTTTTTAAATTCTAGTAAATCCAAAACTCGTCTGAAATTCATGAAACTTGGCATGCTATCATGGAGCGGCATCAACAAGCCATGGTAAAAAAATTGTCCAATTTGGGGCAGGTTTGGGTATAAGCTTCTCACAAACCAGCGCTTCTCACAACAAGCGTGACGGTTTCGGTAGGGAACGTGCCACCTTTGGGGACGAAACGAAATCTGTTGCCTCTTATTGCTTTTAAAAAAATTTGAGTGTCAACATAGAACAACAAGAGTGTTGTGGTCAATTTTGGAACTTTTGGGGTTCGTTTGGACATTTTTATACATTAACTGGGTTTTCCGAGTATCTTATGCGCATAATTCAAATTGGAACTACATGCACATTCTCCAGTGCATATAAACTAGTTGAAAAATCAAATATGTGTCCTTGGGTGCATGCTTAGGTCCCATGCAAGAAATGGGACTGAATTTCAAACACCCTGCCACCATCACTCGGCCGCAAACATTGAGATACCTGGTTTTTAAATTCTAGTAAATCCAAAACTCGTCCGAAATTCATAAAACTTGGCATGCTATCATGGAGCGGCATCAACATGCCGTGGTAAAATTTATGTCCCATTTGGGGTAGGTTTGGGCATAGGCTTCTCACAAACCAGAGCTTCTCACAACAAGCGTGATGGTTTCGATAGGGAACGTGCCACCTTTGGGGACGAAATGATATCTGTTGCCTCTTATTGCTTTCAAAACAAATCGAGTGTCAACATAGACCAACAAGAGTGTTGTGCTCAATTTTAGAATTTTTCGGGGTTCGCTTGGACATTTTTATACATTAACTGGGTTTTACAGGAATTTTATGTGCATAATTCAAATTTGAACTACATGCACATTCTCTAGTGCATATAAACTGGTTGAAAAATCAAATATGTGTCCTTGGGTGCATGCTTAGGTCCCATGCAAGAAATGGGAATGAATTTCAAACACCCTGCCACCATCACTCGGCAGCAAACATTGAGATACCTGGTTTTTAAATTCTAGTAAATCCAAAACTCGTCCGAAATTCATAAAACTTGGCATGCTATCATGGAGCGGCATCAACATGCCGTGGTAAAAAATTTGTCCCATTTGGGGCAGGTTTGGGCATAAGCTTCTCACAAACCAGAGCTTCTCACAACAAGCGTGATGGTTTCGGTAGGGAACGTGCCACCTTTGGGGACGACATGATATCTATTGCCTCTTATTGCTTTCAAAATAAATCAAGTGTCAACATAGAACAACAGGAGTGTTGTGTTCAATTTTAGAATTTTTCGGGGTTCGTTTGGACATTTTATACATTAACTGGGTTTTCCAGGAATTTTATGTGCATAATTCAAATTTGAACTACATGCACATTCTCCAGTGCATATAAACTGGTTGAAAAATCAAATATGTGTCCTTGGGTGCATGCTTAGGTCCCATGCAAGAAATGGGAATGAATTTCAAACACCCTGTCACCATCACTCGGCAGCAAACATTGAGATACCTGGTTTTTAAATTCTAGTAAATCCAAAACTCATCTGAAATTCATGAAACTTGGCATGCTATCATGGAGCGGCATCAACATGTCATGGTAAAAAGTTTGTCCCATTTGGGGCAGGTTTGGGTATAAGCTTCTCACAACAAGCGTGATGGTTTCGGTAGGGAACGTGCCACCTTTGGGGACGAAATGATATGCGTTGCCTCTTATTGCTTTCCAAAAAAATTGAGTGTCAACATAGAACAAGAGTGTTGTTTTCGATTTTGGAATTTTTCATGGTTCATTTGGACATTGGTATACATTAACTGGGTTTTCCAGGCATTTTATGTGCATAATTCAAATTTGAACTACATGCACATTCTCCGATGCATATAAACTAGTTGAAAAATCAAATATGTGTTCTTGGGTGCATGCTTAGGTCCCATGCAAGAAATGGGAATGAATTTCAAACACCCTGCCACCATCACTCGGCCGCAAACATTGAGATACCTGGTTTTCAAATTCTAGTAAATCCAACACTCGTTTGAAATTCATGAAACTTGGCATGCTATCATGGAGAAGCATCAACATGCCGTGGTAAAAAATTGTCAGCTTCCCCAGGTTTAATGCGGTTTCCCCAGTTTAATTCAGTTTTTAAATATAAAACACTCATCGCAAATGTTTTAGTTAGAACACCCGTATGCAAATCGACAGCTTCCCTAGGAAGCCAAGGGAAAATGTGCCAAGCAGGATTTGTGCAGCTCTTGATCGCAAACGTTTTAGATAGAACACCCGTATGCAAAGTGAGAGCAGCGCAGGATTTGTGCATCCCTTCAACGCAAACGGTTGTTTTGGATGACCCGTGTGCAACCACGTACAAACAATTATTGGGTATGTTGTCATTTGTCAAACTGAAAGATTTACATTTGTAGATCTAGTAATGTTGCCATTTGTCAATACTTGTAACACTGTGATTTGTCAAAATATGCAGCTAGAAATCATTAGCGGTATCTAATTTTTGCAACTAACATTCAGTAATTAAGCATAGATTTTATTCATAAATTAAGCAGGCATTCTTAATTTATACAAACAGTTCAACTCAAAAGCTGAACCGACCAAACTTCTCCCCAATTGTTGCCAACCACGTACTCAAATAGCTAGTTCAACTATATATACTAGCTAATTTTAAGTACGTTGTACAGTTCGACCACACATCTATAGTCAGATGAACTGAACAAAATTGCCCCTAAATACTACTACTACCACGGAGGGGCTTTGTGCTACTTCCGGCAGCCTCTCCTCTACCGAGCATGCTCACCCCCTCAGTAAGAGGCAGAGGAGGAGGAGCCTATCGACGAGCTGGACAAATGCAATATGGTGCCTGCCGGTGATGCATGTTTAGCAACGCTCGCTAGCTCGAACACCCACTGCCGCTCCAGACGATCCCTCTCGAAGCGGCCAGACTACTCGTAGATCTCCTGATTCCTCGCCTCTGCGTCAGCGTGTGCTGCGGCCACGACTGTGGTAAGGCTCTTTGCGTGCTCGACGAGGCGCTCCTCCTCCCGCAGGAACTCGATGTAGCGCGCAAGGTCGTTGACGCACATGCGGGCCTCTACCTCCGCCTCCCGCCTTCGGGCCGCGGCAGCGGAGTGGGTGATAATCCCAGTGGTCGACGATGGGCTGGCGGCCACGACGGCCGATGATGGAGTGGCGGCCACGACCACCACCTCCCGCCTTCGGGTCGCGGTGGCGGAGCGGGTGATGGCCACAGTGGCCGGCAGTGGGGTGGCGGCCACGACGGACACCTCCCGCCTTCGGGCCGTGGTGATGGAGCGGGAGATGGCCCTGGCTTTCGACGGTGGTGTGGCGGCAATGGCCGTCGGCAACAGCTGCCGATGGGCAGCGTCGGTGGAGCATGTGTGGGTGCTCCGCGCACACCCAACAGGGACACCACGCGCAATACACTCGTTGGGGACTGCGCCGCAGCCGCGGTGTAGCCTCCTAGCTGGAGTTGTCCTCTGATGACGGCGGAGTGGCTGAGCGACGACGGCGAATCTATGCCATTGGCGATTGTGGGAGAAGCAGACAAGATAAGCTACAAGGAGGGAGGGGGAAATGCGACGCTGGACTCGTCGGCCGTGAGGGTTTTGATAGTAGGCCGGTAAGCATTGCGATTTGGGGGGATTTCACCGAGTCGGGGGGAAGCTTGCGCGGGGACCTGTGAGGTTGTGCGGGAACGGGCTCACCGACGATTCATTGGCACCACCGTTTGGCCAAAAGAGCGCCCCCGCACGCTGCGCAAGCTTGCGCTGTAAGCCGTCTGCGGCAGCGAGGTGACAAGACGTGCGAGAGGACACGTTTAATAAAAAAACGTTTGCGATTTATTTATCTACTATACCCCGTCCTGGTTTATAAGTAGGAGTTAACTAATAAAATATGAATGCATGTCGCCAAAGATTATATCGTTGGAGTCGTATTTGAACATAGTTTCCATCTATACAATTTTTGTAACATGCATTAACATTGTTTTGGTTAAATTTAAGGTTATATACCAGCAAGCGTTTGCCCGCAACACACACGGCTTATTCCATCACAAACAGTTCAGATGGATCAACTGTATGCCACGTATCGCACACGCAACTCTAATTTGATTCATGCTTGATGTCTCCGACACTACTCGCAGAGATCGTCTTATTTGCCACGTATCACTGTGTTGTCCTCTGCTCGCGTCCCTCGACAAGCTCTGCACACTGTTAGGCGCCACAGCGCGCGGTGCTCGCCATTAGGTGCCGCGGCGTGCTTTGTCACGTTCATTGGTGCGCTCTGCTCACGTCCGTCGGTGTGCTCGGCTTGTGGATAGCTTTTCCTTGCGCGTTCAACTGCTATATGCATATATATGCTAGCAAGATGCCCGTGCGTTACACGGAACATCAAGATACATTTGTATGAGTAGTTTATCTTGTGAGAGAAAATGATGAACAAGAGAAATCCTTATCTGCAAGTGTGGAGAGAGGTGCGGGTATCTTTTTGCAAAATTGTCATAGTTTGATGTCTAACCGTCAGATATAGATCGGATGGTATATTACACGATGGCAGGCACAACATCATCACCAACTCGGTCTTTTATAAGAGTAGAGATAGAGATGGTTGATCGCCATTGAGGCGACCGCGGAGCGTTCTGCTCGCGTCCCTCCGCGCGCGCTTTGCCAGCGGTTGGGCGTGCGCACAATCACGTCGGGGGTTCCATATGCATGTGGTTGCGCCGTGCGCGTTGCCACGCAATGCAGTTATGTGCGGCACGATGGAGTTACGCACTGCAAATTAGAACTGCCATCAGGGCCTGCCGATATTCCTGGCCATCCGGCTTCCCCTTTAATTCCCGCGACCATTATAACCTTAGTCTCTTCAACCTTTCGATCGTGCCCCACAACACAACAAGCACACCCATGATGACACATAGAGAGGGGATGTCCAGCGGCGCTCCAATGGAGTTCGGCGAGCATAGAGTGGAGACCCACGCGAGGGAGACGGATCTCTCGGTGGTGTACACCATCGACCCGGCCGTGGTGGACGACTACATCAACAGCGTTGAGCAGTTGCTTACTCGAGACAAGTACAAGGTGGTCGGCATCGACCTCCAGTACACCACCGGTCGTCCTGGCATAGATCAGAAGGTTGTCGTCGCCCAGTTGTGTGTGGGCCATCATGTCCTCATCTACCACTACTGCATGGACACAGAGCCTTGCGACCGTTTCAACAGGTTTGTCAACAGCTCCGACTACAAGTTCGCCACAGTGGAAACCACCAACGATGTAAACATGCTCCGTGTTACGGGCTTGGCCAGAAAGAACCTTGTCGAAATCCGTGACCACTACAGGGTCTAGGGCAGCACGAAGAAGGGCTCCCTGGTCGAACTCACCTCGGTCATCATCGACCCCTACTACGAAAAGATGAAGCAGGATGCCCAGAGAACAAGTCCCGTATCCTGGCATGGGGCCTGGATGCGGCAACTGGATGAACCTCACCTCAGGTTCACGGCCAAGAGCATGTACACATGCTACGAGATGCACAGGCGGATCGTTGACATGAGGAAGTGCCTCGTTACCAAAATCGACGAGCCCGGATCGAGCCACAAGCAGAGCAAGCGTCACAAGAAGTAGATGATGATCAGATGATCGTTTATGCTAGTTAATCATGCATGTAATATATAGTTTACTTTATTGTTGGTGTGTGGAAATGTCATGTGTGTAGTAGTCACCTATGTAATTATGCATGTAATAGTTTACTTTGGTGTGTGCAAATGTCATGGTTGTAGTAGCCACCTATGTGAGTGGATGTTTAATTTGGTTATGCAAGCATGTCCTTATAAGTGTGTGTGTGTGTGTGTGTGTGTGTGTGTGTGTGTCTATATATATTCTGATCACGGGATCAGAATAATATTCTGATCACAACCTAACATGCCCCGCTAGTAGTACGTTGAACTTCCCTGTGAACTAGCTTGAACTTCCGCCAACATTGCCCAAATGGGGCTTGCGATATACCGTTGGAAAGCTATGGACACCAATATCATGACCCAACTTCAATTTTTGGCAAAATATAAGCGGTTTAAGAGCAGTTTTGAAAACCGTTTTTTTCTTCGCACAAAAAACGTGAATCGTATTTTCGATCGCATTTCTAAACCGTTTATCGGAATGAGGCATATAATATGGCGTTGGAAAGCTGCTGCAAAACTGCTCCTTCCACATGTTGAAAGTTTTCTCTAATTCCCTATGGTTAAAGAGTAATTTGAAAAAACGTAAAATTTCGTAAATCAAACAGCTGAGTTCGTTTTTTCAATGTCATTTATAAACGGCTAATCTAATGGAGGCATATGATACGGCGTTGGAAAGCTTATAAAAATGCGCTAGTTTTTCATATTGAAAGTTTTTTTCTAGTTTTGAATGGTTTAAGAGTAATTTAGAAAATGGTCCAAGTCCTACCGAGTTCGTATTTTCGAGCTAATTTTTTAACCCTGCGTCCGAATGCAGCAAATGATATGGCATTGGAAAGCTTGAACAAATGCGAAATTTTTGGTATGTATTGTTTCTCCCAATTCTTTACGGTTTTAAGTCAGTTTCGAAAATGGCGAAAAACGTATTTTGCACCGTAATTTCTACAAACTTTATCGGAATGGGGCAAATAATGTACCGCTGAAAAGCTACGGAAAATGCGAAACTTTTTCATGTTGATGGTTTTCTCTGATTCCTAGCCGTTTTCAAGTAATTTCGAAAACGGCGGGATCATGCGTTCTGCCTTTATCGCGAAACAGATTCTTCGAAAATGCACCGCGTGAAGAACCTGAACTTCTCAGCGCGTGTACCTGAACTTCACTCTATTTTTCACGTGATTTTTTTGCTCGTAGGTCTCCATCCACTCCTCATAACTCTCCATCCATTCACCGGAATTGAGCAGGTGCTATACGGATGGAAAGCTGTTGTAAGCACACAAGTTTCCCGTGTTGATCATCTTTTCATACTCGCGATGATTTTAAAAGTTTTTCACCTAAAATTCATTCAGCGTAGTAGTTGAACTTCCTGCTGTTTTCACGTTGAACTTCTGTGACGTATTTTTGTTTGTCATTTTCTCATCCATTCGTTAGTGTTACACAAATAATATTCCTTTTGTACAAACGTCTCTCACAATAAATTTTTTAACTTTCTCCGACCGAGGACCTGAACTTACACAAATGATATTCCTGTCGTTTTGAGGTAAATTAAAAAATGGCGAGATCATGATTTATGCATTCATCGCGAATGAAAATGCACTGTGTGAAGTAGTTGAACTTCCGGGGCATGTTTGTTTGAACTTCACTCTGTTTTTGATGTGTTGTTTTTTGATGTGTTGTTTTTTGCACCGCGTGAAGTAGTTGAACTTCTGGGACATGTCTGTTTGAACTTCACTCAATTTCACTTTATTGTATTTTTCTTATATGAAATACACACCATGTAGTACGTGAACTTCCGGTTGTTATCACTTTGAAGTTCTCTCTGGTTTGAGAGAATTATTTTAAAACACAAAAAACTACATTTTTATGTATTTTGGACATCTAAATACATGGTGAACCTCTCTCACAAGAATTTTTTGAACTTTTCCTCGCCGAGCACTTGAACTTCTAGCAACCATTTTTTCTGTTTATGAGTTGTTTTTAAAAGTGCAAAAAATGGCGTTGTGTTTTTTATATTTTGAACAGGTAAATCCTAGGTTTTAATAAACTCCTAACTTATGTGTTATTTCAGTTTGAACTTCACCTTTTTATATTTTGATTAAAGAATTGTATTCGATTTTTATACGAAAAAAATCGAGCATGGAAATACAAGGTGAACCTCTCTCACAAGAATTGTGATTTTTTCTCGGGCCGATCACTTGAACTTCTAGCAACAAAATTTGTAGAGTTTGCCTTTTAATTCTTCCTTTTGTTCTCATTTGAACTTCGTCTTTTTTTAATGATGAACTTCCTTTTGATTTTCGGTGAGGTGATAATTCCTTCCTTTTGTTCTCATTTGAACTTCATCTTTTTTTAATGATGAACTTCCTTTCTGATTATTAGTGACGTGATACTTTCTTACTTTTGTGCTCATTTGAACTTCGCCTTTTTTTAATGATGAACTTCTCGCGTGAATTTTACATGGCTTTTCCCATGTGTTTAGAAGTGAGAGAGTGAATGAAATCTGCTTGTTTATGTCATTAAAGTTTTTGACTTTTTTGAATGTTATTTTTCTTCTTTATTGTCAAGTATTACATATCTTGAAATTTAACTATTCTTGTTTTTGAACTGTAAGTAGTGAAAATATTAGAGCAAATAATTTCAAATTCTTTTATAAAGTTCTAGTGTGAATCAGAGTTAAAAAAAGTTCAAGAAGTTCAAGCTTTATAGCTGATCGTGAGCACTAGGTAAATAGAACGTTGCTTTTTCTCTAAACCACAAGTTATTTTTATCATTGAATAGTAACACACATCCCTTATCCTCTCACACACCACACGTTTCATATCCACACCACGTAGGCACTCTACTCTTTTATCTCTTCCACTCCATAATTTTCTCTCTTTGTCTTCTTCCTGGTAACGCCCAAATTGGTTGTGCAAGCTAAAACAAGCAGTAGCAACAGTAGCTCGGTGCTGGCCTTTCTTCTCCTCTATTGGCAGTAGGAGAAACGCATAAATTAAAACAATTTCAAGTGGAAAATGGTCCTGCCGCCGCAGCCTACACCGCACAGCGAAACGTTGTTGTTGCCTTTTATGAACCTGAAGATGTAGTAGAAGAGAAACAACAACAACCTGATATCTTGGTCGTCCTTGTGGTGTGGAGGAGGGTGCAGTGAGACGCTAGTAGCTGTGGGGCACCACCTCGGTAGGCTTCGATGACCGGCGCAGGCAACCCAGTAGATCATATAGTCTAGAACTCCAGATTTAGACGACCTGAAACAACCTGACAAATTGTACATGTTTCTAACCCAATAGAACTCTGAACCTTCTAAAGAAAAATCACGGTTTGAACAAGACTGTATGATAAGCTGAGTTCGCCTTCACCCAATAGAACTCTGAACCTTCTGAAGAAAAATCACTCTCCCACGGTCCCACACAACACAAACACAGAGAGCACACCAAGTTCGCCATCTCACCTGGCATGCGGCGAAAAAATGTATTACATGTTGAAAACAATTTATCGCGGTGCAAACTGAGCCCAGGGCGCATACAAGATTACTCTCGAAATTACTTGCTAATCATGCTGTGTTCCCGACACCATATCTCGTTCCATCAAGTGATGCAGCAGCTCAAGATACACAAGGATGTTGTTTCTCCGTGGGCTTGTCTATTTGCGGTCTTGAAGCTTCATCAGGCACTGTGGGTAGTCTGGGTACAAACAACATCAGCTAGGTAGTTGAAGGAACCAATCTGGCATGCACGCCTACTTATGTGCTATAGAAGATGAGTCCATGATGTTGCATTGATTTGTCCATGAACTGCAAAATGGGTACAAGAAATGAAGGAGCTCAGTACTTGGCGAACAAGTAGGCCGATAACAATCAGAATTCAGAACATCCAACCACGTATATCTAAGCATTCCAATAAGGAGTAACTAATGGAACTTATCATGCTTTGCTTGAAAGTATACACTAAAAGTAACTTCTGAGATGCTTCACTCAGCTGATCAGCTACAAGAAACCAAAAGTACTACACAGCAACCTCTAATATTTTCATTTTTAGGGGAGTAACATCTAAACACTAGGAAGTGCATAAACCAGAAAAATTTGTCAGCCACAAGTGTTTTTGTGTTCCCCTACATACACACAACAATCATCATCTTCCATATACATCGACTTCATTTTTCTGACAACATGAACTTTGTTGTTGTCGCTGTATATGAACTTCTCATGTAAACAAAGAGAGAGAATGCACCGAGCCAAGGTAGAATCTTACAAAGAAAACACACTTTTTTGTTTGAGGCATATACACAAACAGCTTGTGTGCACTGCCAGTTGAAGGAGAGGGCATCTCAATGCGGAGGCTATGGAGTGCGGGGGCAGAGTCGAAGGCAGCAGCAGCATGGAGGAAGAGGGCAGCAACAGCATGGAGGTAGAGGGGCGCTAATGCTGACTAGTGTGGTGCGCAGTGGCACTGCTCTGTACAGGAGCGCCGGATCCGGGAGGTCGACTGGGAGGAGCAAGGTGGCAGCGCGGGGTGGCGTGGGTAGCTCTCAGGCCGGCGATGGAGGGAAGAGAGTGAACTCAGGGGGAGGGTCACCGGTGGGGGAACATGCATCGCGTCGCCGATCTGGGGAGGCACATGAGGGAAGAAGGCCGCAGTGGCAGAGGTGGAAGGTCGCGACAGCAGAGGAGGAAGGCCGCTGAGGGGCGAATTTCGGCGACGCGGGAGGTGAGTTGGTGGCTGTCGCGCGACGGCAGGATCCCGGCGATGGGAGGTTGGGTTGGTGGCGGTTGTGCAACGGCAGGATCTCGGCGGCAGGGAGGTGGATTGGCGGCTGTATCCCGACGGCGGGGCGGTGGATTCGTGGCTGGATCCTGGCGGCGGGGGAGGTGGGTTGGTGGTGGTCGCCGACTCGCCGTTAGCTGGATCCCAGCGGTGGGAAGGTGGGATGGTGGAGTTCGGGACGGGAGGTGGAAGAGATGGGGTGCGGGGACAGTGGGGGCGCTGTTTTTTTTCTTTCCGACCGTTCAGGAGTTTGGGAACACCTAATCGGCCCTATATATGGTGATCGTGATCCAAATAGTTATTCTAATCCTGGGATTAGAATAGTGCTACTATATATATATATATATGTGTGTGTGTGTGTGTGTGTGTGTGTGTGTGTGTGTTGTTGTTGTTGTCCTGTATGCAATCCCATCGCCCAACACACACGTCTTGTTAAGTTGAACCGTTTCTATTCTATTGTGTCAACGCAAACAGTTCATCCGAGTGAACTGCATGTCATTTATCGCACACACCTTGATCTGGCTAACCGTTTCTTTTGTGTTGCCTAATCACAAATAGTTCATCCGAGTGAATCGTATGCTGTATATCGCACACACCTTCATCTGGCTGCCCATTTCTTTTGTTTTGCCTAATCACAAACAGTTCATCCGAGTGAACTGTATGCTATGTATTGCACACGCCTTCATCTGGCTGCCATTTCTTTTGTTCCTCCTCATCGCAAATAGTTAATTGAACTAAACCGTATGCCCTTCATCACACACGCAACAAAAATCTGAACCGTGTTTGATGCATCCTCCATCGCAAACATTTTGCACCTTTTTAACGGTTTTCATACACCACCATTTATGATTATTGCATCGCACATAGTTTCTCAAAGGGTCTCTCATCATAGTGTCGCATTAGCAGCATCCTGCAGTAGTGTATAGAGATAAAACATTTTGAGTGGCATGCCTTTCCTGTCAATGAAAACGATCAAGTAGTTCTCAATACTTTCCATGCTAGATATATCATAGGCAGTTCCCAAACAGAAAGTAAAGTTTAATCCTTTTTCCACCATACTTTCACATTCCACGGCTAACTGAATCCACAGGTGTCGTCCATACCAACACTTTCCTAGGAATTTGTTATTTGACAACATAAAGTAAATTCATTTTTCATTTTGGGATTGGGCATCCCTAATACCTTTGTCATACTCTTGTGCAATTAATGACAAGTGAATAAACACTCATATTGAGAATAACACATCTAGCATGGAAAAATATCAGCCACCCCCTACCGTTTCATGAGCGGTATGAGCAAACAAAAAGGAAATTATTTTGAAAGTTAGAGATGGCACATATAAATGTGCTTAGAACGGCACTAAAATACAGCATATAGGTGGGTATGGTGGACTCATATGGCAAAACTGGGTTTAAGGATTTTGGATGCACAAGTAGTATTTCTACTTAGTACAAGTGGAGGCTAGCAAAAATATTGAGAAGCAACCAACCAAAAAACGAAAAATCACATAAGTGAGCATTAAGCATAACTAACACCGAATAATGCACCGCAAGTAGGATGTGATTTTATTGCATAACTATTGAATTTCGTGCTTGCATAGGGAATCACAAACCTTAACATCAATATTCTTACTAAAGCATAATTACTCACCACCATGACTCACATATCACTATCATCATATCTCAAACTATTACAAAGAATCAAGTTTATTTTGTCCAATGATCTTCATGAAAGCTTTTATTATATCCCTCTTGAATATCTATCACTTTGGGACTAGTTGCATATGTTGCAATTGATTTTCACAAGCTCAAATAAATTTAAGTGGAGAACATGAGCATAAAAAATTTCATCTCTCAAAATAATCTAAGTGAAGCATGAGAATGAACAACAAACTACTCCAAAAAGATATAAGTGAAGATCAAACGAGTAGTTAAGTAAATGGGTAGCTATTTGAGGACTCTCTCTTATTTAAAAACTTTCAGATCTAAGAATTTTATTAAAAAAGCAAGAAAAACAAAACAAAATGACATTCCAAGAATAGCACAACTCATGTGAAGAAGCAAAAACTTAGGCTCAACCGATACTAACCGATAATTGTTGATGAAGAAAGGTGGGATGCCTTCCGGGGCATCCCCAGGCTTAGATGCTTGAGACTTCTTGAAATACTATCTTGGGATGCCTTGGGCATCCCCGAGCTTGAGCTTTTGTGTCTCCTTAATTCCTTTTGTATCACGGTTTCCCTAAATCTTAAAAACTTCATCCACACAAAACTCAACAAGAACTTGTGAGATACGTTAGTATAAATCAATGCAAAACCTTATCATTATCTACTGTAGCAAATCACTAAAATTATTATTTAACATTGCATACTAAATGCCTCTGCATATTTAATAGTCATATCCTCAAATAGAATCATTAAACAAGCAAACATATGGAAACAATGCAAACATAACAGCAATCTGTCAAAACAATACACACTGTAAAGAATGCATGAATATCAATACTTACTTAACTCCAAAAATTCTGAAATTTTAACACACTATAGAAAATTTATCAGAGATTATTGTGCAAAATGTTTCAACATTTTATCACATTCTGACTTTTCTCGGGAATTTTTGCAACAGCGACAAACTTTCTGTTTTGAAACAACAACTCGTATACTTGCAAAATAAGCATGGCAAAGGCTATACTTGACATTTTTATTGAAGTAAAAGATGCGAAACATTATTATATATAGCAGAAAGAAAATCAAAACAAAATAAAATGACGCTCCAATCAAAACTCATATCATGTAACGAATGGAAATATAGCCCCAAGTAAAATTACCGATAATGTTGGAGACGAATGAGGGGATGCCTTCCGGGGCATCCCCAAGCTTAGTTGCTTGGATCTTACTTGGATATTAACTTGGGGTGCCTTGGGCATCCCCAAGCTTAGGGTCTTGTCACTCCTTATTCTCCTCATATCGATGTCTCACCCAAAACTTGAAAACTTCAATCACACAAAACTTAACGGAACTTCGTGAGATAGGTTAGTATGATAAAGTGCAAACCATTCACTTCAGTATTGTGAAATACAATTCATAGTTGTTCTCACACAATGCCTAATGTACCTTATCATTCTACAATTTATATTGAGCAATATAAGCCATAGAAACTAGGAAACAAGCAAATTATGCATTGAAAATAGAATCTGTCAAAAACAGAACAATCTGTAATAATCTGTACTCCAAGCATACTTCTGCTACTCCAAAAATTCTGAAATTTTAGGATAACATAGGGAATATGTATATCTATCACATGTAAACAATTCAGATCAAAATCACGTTCAAGTGAATTTTACAAATTCCTGGACTGGGCACAAAAGTTTTTTTTGCACAGAATCAAGTCAAGTATCATCCACACTATCCCAAAGGCTTTACTTGGCACTTTATTGAAATAAAAGCAATAAAACATGATTACTACAGTAGCCTAATCATGTGAACACACAAAAACAGTAGGTAAAAGTGTTGGGTTGTCTCCCAACAAGCGCCTTTCTTTAATGGATTTTAAGCTAGGCATGATGATTTCAATGATGCTCACATAAAAGAAAATAATTGAAACACAAAGTGAGCATCATGAATCACATGGCAAGCACATTTAAGCCTAACATACTTCCTATGCATAGGGATTTTGTGAGCACACAATTTATGGGAACAAGAATCAACTAGCATAGGAAGGCAAAACAAGCATAACTTCAAGATTTTCAACGCATAGAGAGGAAACTTGATATTATTGCAATTCCTACAAGCATAAGTTCGTCCCCCATAATAATTTTCAGTAGCATCATGAAGAAATTCAACAATATAACAATCACATGAAGCATTCTTTTCATGATCCACAAGCATAGAAATTTTATTACTCTCCACATAAGAAAATTTATTCTCATGAACAGTAGTGGGAGCAAACTCAACAAAATAACTATTATGGGATTGAAAATTAAAATCATGATGATAAGTTTCATGGTTATCATTATTCCTCATAGAATACATGTCTCACCATAATCATCATAGATAGCAACTTTGTTGTCATAGTCAATTGAAACCTCTTCCAAAGTAGTGGATTCATCATTAAATAAAGTCATGACCTCTCCAAATCCACTTTCATCATTATAATCATCATAAATAGGAGGCATGCAATCATTATAAAAAATTTGCACATCAAATCTTGGGGGACTAAAAGTATCATCTTCATCCAACATAGCTTCCCAAAGCTTATGGTTTTGCATATCATTAGCATCATGAATATTCAAAGAATTCATACTAACAACATTGCAATCATGCTCATCATTCAAAGTTTTTTTATCAAACATTTTATAAAATTATTCTTCTATCAATTGAGTACAATTTTCATTTCCATCATTTCATGAAAGAGATTATAAAGATGAATAATATGATGCAACCTCAATTCCATTTTATTTTTTATTTTTATTTTTATAAACCAAATAGTGATAAACAAGAAACTAAAAGATTCAATTGCAAGATCAAAAGATATACCTTCAAGCAATCACCTCCCCGGCAATGGCGCCAGAAAAGAGCTTGATGTCTACTATGCAACTTTATTATTGTAGACTCGTGTTGGGCCTCCAAGCACAGAGTTTTGTAGGACAGTAGCAATTTTCCCTCCAGTGGATGACCAAAGGTTTATCAATCTGTGGGAGGCGTAGGATGAAGATGGTCTCTCTCAAACAACCCTGCAACCAAAAAACAAAGAGTCTCTTGTGTCCCCAACACACCAAATACAATGGTAATTTGTATAGGTGCACTAGTTCGGCGAAGAGATGGTGATACAAGTGTAATATGTATAATAGATATTGGTTTTTGTAGTAGGAACAATAAAAAACAGCAAGGTAGCAAGTAACAAAAGTGAGCACAAACGGTATTGCAATGCTTGAAAATGAGGCCTAGGGTCTGAACTTTCGCTAGTGCAATCTCTCAACAATGCTAATATAATTGGATCATATAACCATCCCTCATGTGCGATGAAGAATCACTCCAAAGTTCTTATCTAGCGGAGAACATAAGAAAAAAATGTTTGTAGGGTACGAAACCACCTCAAAGCTATTCTTTCCGATCAATCTATCCTAGAGTTCATACTAAAATAACACCAAGCTATTTTTTCTATCGATCTAACCAAGAGTTTGTACTAAAATAACACCATATGATACACATCAACCAACTCTAATGTCACCTAGATACTCCAATGTCACCATGAGTATCCGTGAGTTGATTATACGATATGCATCAAACAATTTCAGATTCATAATACTCAATTCAACACAAAGAACCTCAAATAGTGGCCCAAGATTTCTACCAAAGAAACAAAGACGAAAACTTGCATTAACCCCTATGCATAGATTACCCCAATGTCACCTCGGGAATCCGCGAGTTGAGTGCCAAAACACATATCGAGTGAATCAATATGATACCCCATTGTCACCACGGGTATTCATAGCAAGACATACATAAAGTGTTCTCAAATCCATAAAAGTATTCAATCCAATAAAACAAAATCTCAAAGGGAAAACTCAATTCATCACAAGATAGAGAGGGGAAAACACCATATGATCTCACTATATTAACAAAGCCCGCGATACATCAAGATTGTGACATCTCTAGAACACGAGAGAGAGAGAGGGAGAGAGAGATTAAACACATAGCTACTGGTACAAACCCTCGGCCCCGAGGGTGTACTACTCCTTCCTCATCATGGTGGCCGCCGGGATGTTGAAGATGGCCATCGGAGATGATTTCCCCCTCCAACAGGGTGCCGGAACAGGGTCTGGATTGGTTTTTTGTGGCTACAAAGGCTTGCGGCGATGGAACTTCTGATCTAGGGTTACCCCGAGGGTTTTGGGATATTTCGGAATTTATAGGGTGAAGAGGTGGTGCGGGAGGCCACCGAGGTGGGAACAACCCACCAGGACGCGCCTGGGCCCCCACGCACGCCCATGTGGGTTGTGCCCCCCTTGGGGCACCCCTCTGGTACTTCTTTGGCCCACTGGATGTCTTCTGGTCCAAAAAAATCTCCAAAAAGTTTCGCTGCATTTGGACTCCATTTGATATTGATTTTTTGCGAAGTAGAAAACAAGCAAAAAATAGCAAATGGCACTGGGCACTATGTCAATAGGTTAGTCCCAAAAAATGATATAAAGTTGCTATAAAATGATTGTAAAACATCCAAGATTGATAACATAACAGCATGAAACGATCAAAATTATAGATACATTGGAGACGTATCATAGTCCAGGTTGCTGGTAGCTGGTGATCAACTTGGGCAAGAGGACCCTGCCTGTAATATGGTCCAGTGTCAAACACTGGCTCTTCCTGCTCGCTCTCAATGATCGTGTTGTGCAAGATGACACAGCAAGTCATGATCTGCCACATTTGATCTTTCAACCAGGTCTGAGCAGGGTACCAGACAAC
Organism: Triticum aestivum; assembly: GCF_018294505.1. NCBI lineage: Eukaryota > Viridiplantae > Streptophyta > Magnoliopsida > Poales > Poaceae > Triticum > Triticum aestivum. The sequence goes on from NC_057797.1 coordinate 310,413,571, forward strand.
AGCAAATCGAGATTGGAGCACACCAAATGCCCGCTCAACATCCTTCCAGCAAGCCTCTTGAACCTTCATAAAGTAGGTGGTCTTGCCTCCTGGCACAGGGTTTGAGATAGTCTTCACAAATGTAGACCATCTTGGATAGATGCCATCTGCTAGGTAGTATCCCTTGTTGTAGCACCGTCCATTGACCTCAAAGTGCACCGGAGGCGAATGACCTTCAACAAGCTTGGCAAAGACAGGGGAGCACTGCAGTACGTTGATGTCATTGTGAGTTCCTAGCATACCAAAGAAGGAGTGCTAAATCCAGAGGTCCTGTGTGGCCACTGCCTCAAGTACCACACTACAACCGCCATTGGCTCCTTTGTACATCCCTTGCCAAGCAAATGGATAGTTTTTCCATTTCCAATGCATGCAGTCAATGCTTACAAGCATCCTAGGAAATTCTCTTGCTGCATTCTGTGCTAGGATCCAAGTAGCGTCTTCGGCATTGGGTGATCGCAAGTATTGGGGTCTGAACACTGCCACCACTGCCCTGCAGAACTTGTATAAACACTCAATGATTGTGGACACGGCCATGCGCCCATAGTCATCGAGTGAATCACCGGGAGCTCCGTATGTAAGCATCCTCATAGCTGTCGTGCACTTCTGGATTAAGGTGAATCCAAGTTTGCCGGTGCAATCCTTCTTCCACTTGAAGTAGTTGTCGAACTCCCAGATGGAATTCACAATCCTGAGGAAAAGCTTTCGGCTCATCCAATAACAGCGGGCGAAATACTTTGTTGCCATGCAGTGGAGCGTCGGTGAAGTAGTCAGAGTAGAGCATGCAATGGCCTTCTAGTCGATGTCGGTTCTTTGCTATCAGCCGCCCCGGCGCTGAGCCACCTCGTCGCGGCTTTGCATTGCTCGCGATCAGGTCGGCCAGGGTAGCGAGGACCATGAGATGCTCTTTGTCCTAGAAGTCGGGAACGGCTTCCTCCTCCAGCAGCATCGCGAGCGCCTCCTCATCGTCCGAGTCCATCGCCGAGCAGACAAATCGCCAAACACCTCGCGGGCGTGGTGGCGCACAGCCGCCGGTAACCCGCCCTACGTAGCCGGAGCACCGGAAAACTGCCCTAGGAAGGTGGTGGAGAGGTTGCCGCGGCGAAACCCTCTCTTTTTTGGCAGGGAATGGCCTATCTAGTGGTGGTGGACGATGGGCGGCGCCGGGATCAGCAAGGTGGCGGGAGGGCACGCGGGGAGGGGGCGAATCTAGACGTTTGTCTTGACTTTTCACCTGACAGTGTGGCCCAGACGTGGTTTCCCCTTCCGCTGGAGCCCCTGAGCGCCCCCAGTGTGCTGGGTTTGGCCTGGGATTGCCGGGCCAAAAAACGGGCCGAGCCGGCGTCTTGGGGGCGCAATTGGGTTTTTTTTTGGCACCGGCACGAAAAAAGTCGCCCTAGGGGTCCTGTTGGGGGCACGGCTGGAGATGCTCTAAGAGCATCTCCAACATTCACGCAACGTGTGGCGCACTAAAAAATGTTTGTAGCGCGCTGATCGCGAGTTTTTGCGCGGCGAGGAACGCATGCTCCAGCGGCCGCTGCAAATTATAGCGCGCTCGGGCCACTCCAACAGACGTGCTAAAACTGCAGAACGCGTGAGGAGCCGGCGCTTGCCATATGTTGCATTTTGAAGACAATGATGATATTTCAAACATCAAAACAAAGACATGGCATAGTTTAAATCACCCAAACAAGTTCATGACATAAAAGTATAAATTAATGCCCACAACATTATCCAACCAAGTTCAAAATCCGAACCAAGTTCATGACATAAAATTCACACAAACGAATGGGCCATCAACAATCATGCCGCATCCTCGTCTTCATCCTCCTCTTCCTCCAATTCATCATCCTCATCCGAAGACGATTCTTCCTCCTCCTCTTCATTGTCATGCGCTGCATCATCATGTGGAGCTCGGAAGGTGTTGGCAAGATTTTCAATGAAAGGTGTGTGATGAGGCACACCAGAAGTGTTGGGGAACGTAGTAATTTCAAAATTTTCCTACGCACGCGCAAGATCATGGTGATGCATAGCAACAAGAGGGGAGAGTGTTGTCCATGTACCCTCGTAGACCGAAAGCGGAAGCGTTAGCACAACGCGGTTGATGTAGTCGTACATCTTCACGATCCGACCGATCAAGTACTGAACATACGGCACCTCCGAGTTCAGCACATGTTCAGCCCGATGACGTCCCTTGAACTCCGATCCAGCCGAGTGTTGAGGGAGAATTTTGTCAGCATGACGGCGTGGTGATGATGTTGATGTTCTACCGACACAGGGCTTCGCCTAAGCACCACTACAGTAATATCGAGGTGGACTATGGTGGAGGGGGGCACCGCACACGGCTAAAAGATCAACTTGATAAATTGTTGTGTATTGGGGTGCCCCCCTGCCCCCGTATATAAAGGAGCAATGGGGGTGCGGCCGGCCAGGGAGGAGGCGCGCTAGGAGGAGTCCTACTCCCACCGGGAGTGGGACTCCCCCCCCTTCCTAGTTGGAATAGGATTCGGGAGGGGGAAAGGGAAGGGAGAGAAGGAAAGGGGGGTGCCGCCCCCCTCTCCTTGTCCTATTTGGACTACGGGGGAGGGGCGCGCGGCCCAGCCCTGGCCGCCTCTCCTCTTCTCCGTAAAGGCCCACTAAGGCCCATTTACCTCCCGGGGGTTCCGGTAACCTCCCGGTACTCCGGTAAAATCCCGATTTCATCCGGAACACTTCCGTCCAAACATAGGCTTCCAATATATCAATCTTCATGTCTCGACCATTTTGAGACTCCTCGTCATGTCCATGATCACATCCGGGACTCCGTACAACCTTTGGTACATCAAAACATATAAACTCGTAATATAACTGTCATTGTAACGTTAAGCGTGCGGACCCTACGGGTTCCAGAACTATGTAGACATGACCGAGACACGTCTCCGGTCAATAGCCAATAGCGGAACCTGGATGCTCATATTGGCTCCTACATATTCTACGAAGATCTTTATCGGTCAAACCGCATAACAACATACGTTGTTCCCTTTGTCATCGGTATGTTACTTGCCCGAGATTCGATCATCGGTATCTCAATACCTAGTTCAATCTTGTTACCGGCAAGTCTATTTACTCGTTCTGTAATACATCATCCCGCAACTAACTCATTAGTTGCAATGCTTGCAAGGCTTAAGTGATGTGCATTACCGAGAGAGCCCAGAGATACCTCTCCGACAATCGGAGTGACAAATCCTAATCTCGAAATACGCCAACCCAACAAGTACCTTTGGAGACACCTGTAGAGCACCTTTATAATCACCCTGTTACGTTGTGACGTTTGGTAGCACACAAAGTGTTCCTCCGGTAAACGGGAGTTGCATAATCTCATAGTCATAGGAACATGTATAAGTCATGAAGAAAGCAATAGCAACATACTAAACGATCGCATGCTAAGCTAACGGAATGGGTCATGTCAATCACATCATTCTCCTAATGATGTGACCCTATTAATCAAATGACAACTCATGTCTATGGTTAGGAAACATAACCATCTTTGATCAACGAGCTAGTCAAGTAGAGGCATACTAGTGAGAATCTATTTGTCTATGCATTCACACATGTATTATGTTTTCGGTTAATACAATTCTAGCATGAATAATAAACATTTATCATGATATAAGGAAATAAATAAAAATAAAATAACTTTATTATTGCCTCCAGGGCATATTTCCTTTAGTCTCCCACTTACACTAGAGTCAATAATCTAGATTACACAGTAATGATTCTAACACCCATGGAGCCTTGGTGCTGATCATGTTTTGCTTGTGGAAGAGGCTTAGTCAACGGGTCTGCAACATTCAGATCTGTATGTATCTTGCAAATTTCTATGTCTCCCACCTAGACTAAATCCCGGATGGAATTGAAGCGTCTCTTGATGTGCTTGGTTCTCTTGTGAAATCTGGATTCCTTCGCCAAGGCAATTGCACCAGTATTGTCACAAAAGATTTTCATTGGACCTGATGCACTAGGTATGACACCTAGATCGGATATGAACTCCTTCATCCAGACTCCTTCATTTGTTGCTTCCGAAGCAGCTATGTACTCCGCTTCACATGTAGATCCCGCCACAACGCTTTGTTTAGAACTGCACGAACTGATAGCTCCACCGTTCAATGTAAACACGTATCCAGTTTGCGATTTAGAATTGTCCGGATCAGTGCCAAAGCTTGCATCAACGTAATCGTTTACGATGAGTTCTTTGTCACCTCCATATACGAGAAACATATCCTTAGTCCTTTTCAGGTATTTTAGGATGTTCTTGACCGTTGTCCGGTGATCCACTCCTGGATTACTTTGGTACCTCCCTGCTAGACTTATAGCAAGGCACACATCAGGTCTGGTACACAGCATTGCATACATGATAGAGCCTATGGCTGAAGCATAGGGAACATTTTTCATTTTTCTCTCTATCTTCTGCAGTGGTCGGGCATTGAGTCTTACTCAACTTCACACCTTGTAACACAGGCAAGAACCCTTTCTTTGCTTGATCCATTTTTAACTTCTTCAAAACTGTGTCAAGGTATGTGCTTTGTGAAAGTCCAATTAAGCGTCTTGATCTATCTCTATAGATCTTGATGCCCAATATATAAGCAGCTTCACCGAGGTCTTTCATTGAAAAACTCTTATTCAAGTATCCCTTTATGCTATCCAGAAATTCTATATCATTTCTAATCAACAATATGTCATCCACATATAATATTAGAAATGCTACAGAGCTCCCACTCACTTTCTTGTAAATACAGGCTTCTCCAAAAGTCTATAGAAAACCAAATGCTTTGATCACACTATCAAAGCGTTTATTCCAACTCCGAGAGGCTTGCACCAGTCCATAAATGGATCGCTGGAGCTTGCACACTTTGTTAGCTCCCTTTGGATCGACAAAACCTTCTGGTTGCATCATATACAACTCTTCTTCCAGAAATCCATTCAGGAATGCAGTTTTGACATCCATTTGCCAAATTTCATAATCATAAAATGCGGCAATTGCTAACATGATTCGGACAGACTTAAGCATCGCTACGGGTGAGAAAGTCTCATCGTAGTCAATCCCTTGAACTTGTTGAAAACCTTTCGCAACAAGTCGAGCTTTGTAGACAGTAACATTACTGTCAGCGTCAGTCTTCTTCTTGAAGATCCATTTATTCTCAACTGCTTGCCGATCATCGGGCAAGTCAACCAAAGTCCACACTTTGTTCTCATACATGGATCCCATCTCAGATTTCATGGCTTCAAGCCATTTTGCGGAATCTGGGCTCACCATCGCTTCTTCATAGTTCGTAGGTTCATCATGATCTAGTAGCATGACTTCCAGAACAGGATTACCGTACCACTCTGGTGTGGATCTTACTCTGGTTGATCTACGAGGTTCAATAGTAACTTGATCTGAAGTTCCATGATCATCATCATTAACTTCCTCACTAATTGGTGTAGGCGTCACAGGAACTGGTTTCTGTGATGAACTACTTTCCAATAGAGGAGCAGGTATAGTTACCTCATCAAGTTCCACTTTCCTCCCACTCACTTCTTTCGAGAGAAACTCCTTCTCTAGAAAGGATCCATTCTTAGCAACAAATGTCTTGCCTTCGGATCTGTGATAGAAGGTGTACCCAACAGTTTCCTTTGGGTATCCTATGAAGACACATTTCTCCGATTTGGGTTCGAGCTTATCAGGTTGAAGCTTTTTCACATAAGCATCGCAGCCCCAAACTTTCAGAAACGACAACTTTGGTTTCTTGCCAAACCACAGTTCATAAGGCGTCGTCTCAACGGATTTCGATGGTGCCCTATTTAACGTGAATGCGGCCGTCTCTAAAGCATATCCCCAAAATGATAGCGGTAAATCTGTAAGAGACATCATAGATCGTACCATATCTAGTGAAGTACGATTACGACGTTCGGACACACCATTACGTTGTAGTGTTCCGGGTGGCGTGAGTTGCGAAACTATTCTGCATTGTTTCAAATGTAGACTAAACTCGTAACTCAAATATTCTCCTCCACGATCAGATCGTAGAAACTTTATTTTTCTTGTTACGATGATTTTCAACTTCACTCTGAAATTCTTTGAACTTTTCAAATGTTTCAGACTTATGCTTCATCAAGTAGATATACCCATATCTGCTTAAATCATCTGTGAAGGTGAGAAAATAATGATATCCGCCATGAGCCTCAACATTCATCGGACCACATACATCTATATGTATGATTTCGAACAAATTTGTTGCTCTCTCCATAGTTCTGGAGAACGGCGTTTTAGTCATCTTGCCCATGAGGCATGGTTCGCAAGTACCGAGTGATTCATAATCAAGTGGTTCCAAAAGTCCATCAGTATGGAGTTTCTTCATGCGCTTATACCGATATGACCTAAACGGCAGTGCCACAAATAAGTTGCACTATCATTATCAACTCTGCATCTTTTGGCTTCAACATTATGAATATGTGTATCACTACTATTGAGATTCATCAAAAATAGACCACTCATCAAGGGTGCATGACCATAAAAGATATTACTCATATAAATAGAACAACCCTTATTCTCTGATTTAAATGAATAACCGTCTCGCATCAACAAGATCCAGATATAATGTTCATGCTCAACGCTGGCACCAAACAACAATTATTTAGGTCTAATACTAATCCCGAAGGTAGAGGTAGAGGTAGCGTGCCGACCGCGATCACATCGACTTTGGAACCATTTCCCACGCGCATCGTCACCTCGTCCTTTGCCAGTGTTCGCTTAATCCGTAGTCCCTGTTTCGAGTTGCAAATATTAGCAACAGGACCAGTATCAAATACCCAGGTTCTACTACGAGCTCTAGTAAGGTACAAATCAATAACATGTATATCACATATACCTTTGTTCACCTTGCCATCCTTCTTATCCGCCAAATACTTGGGGCAGTTCCGCTTCCAGTGACCAGTCTGCTTGCAGTAGAAGCACTCAGTCTCAGGCTTAGGTCCAGACTTGGGTTTCTTCTCCTGAGAAGCAACTTGCTTTCTATTCTTCTTGAAGTTCCCCTTCTTCTTCCCTTTGCCCTTCTTGAAACTGGTGGTCTTACTGACCATCAACACTTGATGATCCTTCTTGATTTCTACCTCCGCAACTTTTAGCATTGCAAAGAGCTCGGGAATTGTCTTATTCATCCCTTGCATATTATAGTTCATCACGAAGCTCTTGTAGCTTGGTGGCAGTGATTGAAGAACTCTGTCAATGACACTATCAACCGGAAGATTAACTCCCAGCTGAGTCAAGTGATTATGGTACCCAGACATTCTGAGTATATGTTCACTGACAGAACTATTCTCCTCCATCTTGCAGTTGTAGAACTTATTGGAGACTTCATATCTCTCAATCCGGGCATTTGCTTGAAATATTAACTTCAACTCCTGGAACATCTCATATGCTCCATGACGTTCAAAACGTCTTTGAAGTCCCGGTTCTAAGCCATAAAGTATGGCACATTGAACTATCAAGTAGTCATCAGCTTTGCTCTGCCAGACGTTCTTAACGTCGTTAGTTGCATCAGCAGCAGGCCTGGCACTCAGCGGTGCTTCCAGGACGTAATTCTTCTGGGCAGCAATGAGGATAATCCTCAAGTTACGGACCCAATCCGTGTAATTGCTACCATCGTCTTTCAACTTTGCTTTCTCAAGCAACGCATTAAAATTCAACGGAACAACAGCACGGGCCATCTATCTACAATCAACATAGACAAGCAAGATACTATCAGGTACTAATCCCATGATAAATTTAAGTTCAATTAATCATATTACTTAAGAAGTCCCACTTAGAAAGACATCCCTCTAATCTTCTAAGTGATCACATGATCCAAATCAACTAAACCATAACCGATCATCACGTGAAATGGAGTAGTTTTCAATGGTGAACATCACTATGTTGATCGTATCTACTATATGATTCACGCTCGACCTTTCGGTCTCAGTGTTCCGAGGCCATATCTGCATATGCTAGGCTCGTCAAGTTTAACCCGAGTATTCTGCGTGTGCAAAACTGGCTTGCACCCGTTGTAGATGGACGTAGAGCTTATCACACCCGATCATCACGTGGTGTCTGGGCACGACGAACTTTGGCAACAATGCATACTCAGGGAGAACACTATTATCTTGAAATTTAGTGAGAGATCATCTTATAATGCTACCGTCAATCAAAGCAACATAAGATGCATAAAAGATAAACATCACATGGAATCAATATAAGTAATATAATATGGCCATCATCATCTTGTGCTTGTGATCTCCATCTTCGAAGCACCGTCATGATCACCCTCGTCACCGGCGCGACACCTTGATCTCCATCGTAGCATCGTTGTTGTCTCGCCAAACTTATGCTTCCACGACTATCGTTGCCGCTTAGTGATAAAGTAAAGCATTACAGGGCGATTGCATTGCATACAATAAAGCGACAACCATATGGCTCCTGCCAGTTGCCGATAACTCGGTTACAAAACATGATCATCTCATATAGTAAAATTTAGCATCATGTCTTGACCATATCACATCACAAGATGCCCTGCAAAAACAAGTTAGACGTCCTCTACTTTGTTGTTGCAAGTTTTACGTGGCTGCTACGGGCTTAGCAAGAACCGTTCTTACCTATGCATCAAAACCACAACGATAGTTTGTCAAGTTGGTGCTGTTTTAACCTTCGCAAGGACCGGGCATAGCCACACTTAGTTCAACTAAAGTTGGAGAAACTGACACCCACCAGCCACCTTTGTGCAAAGCGCGTTGGTAGAACCAGTCTCACGTAAGCGTACGCGTAATGTCGGTCCGGGCCGCTTCATCCAACAATATCGCCGAACCAAAGTATGACATGCTGGTAAGCAGTATGACTTATATCTCCCACAACTCACTTGTGTTCTACTCATGCATATGACATCTACGCATAAAACCTAGCTCGGATGCCACTGTTGGGGAATGTAGTAATTTCAAAATTTTCCTACGCACACGCAAGATCATGGTGATGCATAGCAATGAGAGGGGAGAGTGTTGTCCACGTACCCTCGTAGACCGAAAGCGGAAGCGTTAGCACAACGCGGTTGATGTAGTCGTACGTCTTCACGATCCGACCGATCAAGTACCGAACATACGGCACCTCTGAGTTTAGCACACGTTCGGCCCGATGATGTCCCTCGAACTCCGATCCAGCCGAGTGTTGAGGGAGAGTTTCGTCAGCACGACGGCGTGGTGACAATGTTGATGTTCTACCGACGCAGGGCTTCGCCTAAGCACCGCTATAGTAATATCAAGGTGGACTATGGTGGAGGAGGGCATCGCACACGGCTAAAAGATCAACTTGATCAATTGTTGTGTCTATTGGGGTGCCCCCTACCCCCATATATAAAGGAGCAAGGGGGGTGCGGCCGGCCAGGGAGGAGGCGTGCCAGGAGGAGTCCTACTCCCACCAGGAGTAGGACTCCCCCCTTTCCTAGTTGGAATAGGATTCGGGAGGGGGAAAGAGAAGGGAGAGAAGGAAAGGGGGCGTCGCCCCCCTCTCCTTGTCCTATTCGGACTAGGGGGGAGGGGCGTGCGGCCCAGCCCTGGCCGCCTCTCCTCTTCTCTGTAAAGGCCCACTAAGGCCCATTTACCTCCCGGGGGGTTCCGGTAACCTCCCGGTACTCCGGTAAAATCCCGATTTCACCCGGAACACTTCCGATAACCAAACATAGGCTTCCAATATATCAATCTTCATGTCTCGACCATTTCGAGACTCCTCGTCATGTCCATGATCATATCCGGGACTTCGAACAACCTTCGGTACATCAAAACATATAAACTCATAATATAATTGTCATCATAACGTTAAGCGTGCGGACCCTACGGGTTCGAGAACTATGTAGACATGACCGAGACACGTCTCCGGTCAATAGCCAATAGCGGAACCTGGATGCTCATATTGGCTCCTACATATTCTATGAAGATCTTTATCGGTCAAACCGCATAACAACATACGTTGTTCCCTTTGTCATCGGTATGTTACTTGCCCGAGATTCTATCGTCGGTATCTCAATACCTAGTTCAATCTCGTTACCGGCAAGTCTCTTTACTCGTTCTGTAATACATCATCCCGCAACTAACTCATTAGTTGCAATGCTTGCAAGGCTTAAGTGATGTGCATTACCGAGAGGGCCCAGAGATACCTCTCCGACAATCGGAGTGACAAATCCTAATCTCGAAATACACCAACCCAACAAGTACCTTTGGAGACACCTGTAGAGCACATTTATAATCACCCTGTTACGTTGTGACGTTTGGTAGCACACAAAGTGTTCCTCCGGTAAACGGGAGTTGCATAATCTCATAGTCATAGGAACATGTATAAGTCATGAAGAAAGCAATAGCAACATACTAAACGATCAGGTGCTAAGCTAACGGAATGGGTCATGTCAATCACATCATTCTCCTAATGATGTGACCCTGTTAATCAAATGACAACTCATGTCTATGGTTAGGAAACATAACCATCTTTGATCAACGAGCTAGTCAAGTAGAGGCATACTAGTGACAATCTGTTTGTCTATGTATTCACACATGTATTATGTTTCCGGTTAATACAATTCTAGCATGAATAATAAACATTTATCATGATATAAGGAAATAAATAATAACTTTGTTATTGCCTCTAGGGCATATTTCCTTCAAGAAGACATTCCGCCCATGCCACCTGGAGGTGCTCCCATGCCTCCCATGAGAGACGCAAAACTCATGCTTCCCATGGTAGCTCCGAAGCCACCCATGCCGCCCATGGTAGCTCCGAAGCCACCCATGCCATCCATGCCGCCCATGGTAGCTCCGAAGCCACCGATGCCTCCCATGCCGCCAATGCCATCGCCTCCCATGCCGCCCATGCCACCGCCACCCATGCCGCCCATGCCACCGCCTCCCATGCCGCCCATGCCACCGCCAACCATGGCTCTTTTTGGGACCAACACTTCTTCCCGGGCAAGATTGACGTACTCCTTTTGCTTCTCATCGAGGGTAGATGTGTCCATGAAGAACAAGTACTTCTCCCATTCCAATAACCTAGTTTACTCCTCCATGGCCACCTTCCTCTCCTCCAATGCCACCTTCCTCTCCTCGGCCGCCACCCTCCTCTCCTCAGCGGCGGCATCTTGGTTCCTTGCCATCTTCCTCACCTCGTTCGCTTCCTTTCTTGCATTCACAATAGCTTCCATAGAATTTTTAGCTCGTCATCTCCTTTCCTCTTATTATTTTCTTTTGCGTCTTTCTTGCATCCATCCGGTCTTTTTGGCTTGGAGTACGAAACCGATTTTGGTGTAGGGTTTCTCTTGTCATCATCACTTGATTCCTCCTCCTCATCATCATCCAAATCAATAGTTCTCTTGCGCTTGTTGCTCTCATCATCATCATCATCGATGGCATCACGGGACTTCCATTTCTCATCATCCTTCAACTCTTCATAGCAATGAGGCAAGGTAAATGGTCTCCCTTTCTTGATCTTTCCTTTCTTGGTCTTCTTCTCCTCTCCTTGGAACAAGTTTTGTGCAATATTGAGCTATAAACAAAAAAACAAGTTAGCACTAGAAACACCAAGAAGAAGCATGATGAACATGGAAGAATCATGAAAGAAATGGCACTTACCCTATCTATATCATTAGTGACACTTGGGTTCAACTTGTCAACCACTTTTGACAATGTCGGTTGATTGTCGGCCACCGGGAGTGAAGAGATCTTCCGGAGCGGTCAATTCCACTTTTGTTGTGTACATCAAAGTGTTCCTTCATTCGGAGCCAATATGCATCTCTACTTTGATCCCCTCAAACGGAGGGATCCCTCGACACTTGCAACCAAGTATTGCATAGCAAGATGTCTTCATCCATGGTGTAGTTGCCCCCTCTTCCTTTCGGTGCATTGATAACCCACAAGTATAGGGGATCGCAACAGTTTTCGAGGGTAGAGTATTCAACCCAAAATTATTGACTCGACACAAGGGGAGCCAAATAATATTCTCAAGTATTAACAGTTGAGTTGTCAATTCAACCACACCTGAAAGACTTAATATCTGCAGCAAAGTATTTAGTAGCAAAGTAATATGATAGTAGCAGTAACGGTAGCAGTTTTGTAGCAACCGTAACAGTGGCAACGGAAAAGTAACTAAGCAAAGATCAATATATGAAAAGCTCGTAGGCAATGGATCAGTGATGGATAATTATGTCAGACGCGATTCCTCATGCAACAGTTATAACATAGGGTGACACGGAACTAGCTCCAGTTCATCAATGTAATGTAGGCATGTATTCTGAATATAGTCATACGTGCTTATGGAAAAGAACTTGCATGACATCTTTTGTCCTACCCTCCTGTGGCAGCGAGGTCCTATTGGAAACTAAGGGATATTAAGGCCTCCTTTTAATAGAGTACCGGACCAAAGCATTAACACTTAGTGAATACATGAACTCCTCAAACTACGGTCATCACCGGTAAGTATCCCGATTATTGTCACTTCAGGGTTAACGGATCATAACACATAATAGGTGACTATAGACTTGCAAGATAGGATCAAGAACTCACATATATTCATGAAAACATAATAGGTTCAGATCTAAAAGCATGGCACTCGGGCCCTACTGACAAGCATTAAGCATAGCAAAGTCGTAGCAACATCAATCTCAGAACATAATGGATACTAGGGATCAAACCCTAACAAAACTAACTCGATTACATGATAAATCTCATCCAGCCCATCACCGTCCAGCAAGCCTATGATGGAATTACTCACACACGGAAGTGAGCATCATGTAATTGGTGATGGAGGCAGGTTGATGATGATAATGGCGACGGATTCCCCTCTCCGGAGCCCCAAACGGACTCCAGATCAGCCCTCCGAGAGAGATTAGGGCTTGGCGGTAGCTCTGTATCGTAAAACACGATGAATCCTTCTCTCTGCTTTTTTTCTCCCCGAACGTGAATATATGGAGTTAGAGTTGAGGTCGGTGGAGCACCAGGGGGCCATGAGGTAGGCGGGCGCGCCCAGGGGGGTAGGCGCGCCCCCCACCCTCGTGGACAGGGTGTGGGCCCCCTAGCCTTGATTCTTTCACCAGTATTTTTTATATATTCCAAAAATATTCTCCGTTGATTTTCAGGTCATTCCAAGAACTTTTATTTCTGCACAAAAATAACACCATGGCAATTCTGCTGAAAACAGCGTCAGTCCGGGTTAGTTCCATTCAAATCATGCAAGTTAGAGTCCAAAATAAGGGCAAAAGTGTTTGGAAAAGTAGATACATTGGAGATGTATCAACTCCCCCAAGCTGAAACATTTGCTTGTCCTCAAGCAATTCAGTTGATAAACTGAAACTGATAAAGAAAAACTTTTACAAACTCTGTTTGCTCTTGTTGTTGTAAATATGTAAAGCCAGCATTCAAGTTTTCAGCAAAGATTATGAACTAACCATATTCACAATATCATTTAGGTCTCATGTTTACTCATATCAATGGCATAATCAACTAGTGAGCAATAATAATAAATCTCGGATGACAACACTTTCTCAAAACTATCATAATATGATATAACAAGATGGTATCTCGCTAGCCCTTCCTGAGACCACAAAACATAAATGCAGAGCACCCCTGAAGATCAAGGACTGACTGGAAATTGTAATTCATGGTAAAAGAGATCCAGTCAAGTCATACTCAATGTAAACCAACAATAATACATGCAAATGACAGCGGTGCTCTCCAATTGGTGCTTTTTAATAAGAGGATGATGACTTGGCATAAAAGTAAATAGACAAGACCTTCTCAGAGGGAAGCAGGGATTTGTAGAGGTGCCAGAGCTCGATTTTGAAGTAGAGATGGATAATATTTTGAGCGGTATACTTTCATTGTCAACATAACAACCGAGAGATCTCGATATCTTCCATGCTACACACATTATAGGCAGTTCCCAAGCAGAATGGTAAAGTTTATACTCCCCCACCACCAACAAGCATCAATCCATGGCTTGCCCGAAACAATGGGTGCCTCCAACTAACAACAATCCTGGGGGAGTTTTGTTTACAATTATTTTGATTTGATTTGAGCATGGGACTGGGCATCCCGGTGACCAGCCATTTTCTCGTGAGTGAGGAGCGGAGTCCACTCCTCTTGAGAATAACCCGCCTAGCATGGAAGATACAGACAACCCTAGTTGATACATGAGCTATTCGAGTATACAAAACAGAATTTCATTTTAAGGTTTAGAGTTTGGCACATACAAATTTACTTGGAACGGCAGGTAGATACCGCATATAGGAAGGTATGGTGGACTCATATGGAATAACCTTTGGGGTTTATGGAGTTGGAGGCACAAGCAGTATTCCCGCTTAGTACAAGTGAAGGCTAGAAAGAGACTGGGAAGCGACCAGCTAGAGAGCGACAACAGTCATGAACATGCATTGAAATTAATCAACACTGAATGCAAGCATCAGTAAGATATAAATCACCATGAACATAAATATCATGGAGGCTATGTTGATTTTGTTTCAACTACATGCGTGAACATGTGCCAAGTCAAGCCACTCGAATCATTCAAAGGAGGATACCACCCTATCATACCGCATGACAACCATTCTAATAGCATGTTGGCACGCAAGGTAAACCATTATAAACTCCTAGCAAATTAAGCATGGCATGAGCAACTATAATCTCTAATTGTCATTGCAAACATGTTTCATTCATAATAGGCTAAATCAGGAATGATGAACTAATCATATTTACAAAAACAAAGAGAGGTCGAGTTCATACCAGCTTTTCTCATCTCAATCAGTTCATCATATATCATCATTATTGCCTTTCACTTGCACAAACGAACGTTGTGAATAATAGTAATAGTGCACGTGCATTGGACTAAGCTGGAATCTGCAAGCATTCAATTCAAGAGAGAAGACAAGGTAATATGGGATATTTGTTAGATCAACAATAATGCATATGAGATCCACTCAACATTTTCATCGTGGTCTTCTCCTCTCGACCCCCAAAGAAAAGAAAGGAAATAAAACTATTTACACGGGAAAGCTCCCAACAAGCAAAAGAAGAACGAGAAATCTTTTTGGGTTTTCTTTTTATTATTACCACTACAAGCATGGAAAGTAAACTAGCTAAAAGCTACAACTAATTTTTTTGGTTTTCTTAAGGGTTTTTTAAACACACAAGAAGAAAGCTTAAAACGGAAAATAAACTACCATGGATGATACAATGAAAAAGTATGAGCACCGACAACTGGCATGAGTGTGTGAACATGAATGTAATGTTGGTGAGAGATATGTACTCCCCCAAGCTTAGGCTTTTGGCCTAAGTTGGTCTATGGCCATGGCTGGCCTGGTGGAAATCCAAAGTTGTAACTGCGGTCATACTGGGATGCAACAGTTATTGCCTCACGAGCTGCAGCTTGGAGGCGGGCTGCCTCCGTCCTCCTCTCGTACTCGTTCGCCTCCTCCCTGGTTATAACATATCTCCCTTTTGTCTGAAAATCAAAGAAAGCAGGAGCAGGGAGAGCAACATGGACGGTGCGTCGTTTGTCAAAGATTAGTCGGTACTGGAGGAACTAATCGTTCCTCTCAACAAACTGATGACGAACCATATCATTATAATATAGATAAGCAGGAGGCAACTCAATATCATCCCCGTGTATCGGTATATCAAGAAAGTTAGCTACATGAGTTGCATAAATTCCACCAAAAAAATCTCCAGTTAAACTATTAAGATGCAACCTACATGCAAAAATAGCCCCCAAGTTTTATTGTTTATCTCCTAATACAGCACTCTTGAGAACACTAAGATTGGGAACACACATGTGACATGCCTCATCCTTACCATTAATGCATCTACCCATGAAGAGAGCAAAATAATGTATGGCAGGAAAATGAATGCTCCCTATGGTAGCTTGTGTTAATTCTCTAGATTCCCCCATAGTGATACTAGCAAGAAATTCT
Source organism: Triticum aestivum (assembly GCF_018294505.1). Lineage (NCBI taxonomy): Eukaryota > Viridiplantae > Streptophyta > Magnoliopsida > Poales > Poaceae > Triticum > Triticum aestivum. Next base: position 310,429,593 of record NC_057797.1, read on the forward strand.
TTAAATTCAGATTTGTGAGGTTCACTACCACTACCCCACTGTGGGAGTTTACAAGCAGTATTAAAATCTTCTAAGTCCATGGTATAAGATTTATCATAAAGATCAAATAGGACATTGTGAGAATTGCACAAGGATGTAAATTTAAACCTTCTCACAAATGAATCAGTTAAATAGAGGTATTGCCGGCACTTATCTGACATGAAGCTCTCAAGATTAGCGTTACACACATATGTGTCAAATTCTTCCTTGGTGCCTGCCTGGACCATGAAATCCTCTGACGGCCATTCACAAGGCCGCACTTGAGCCTCCCTTGGTAGTTCATAATCTGACTCGCGTATTGCGGGCCTTGGGCCTTGCTTCCTTGAGGAACCACCTTGGTACATTTTCCCAAACATATTTCTTCCTCTGAAAAATTTCTGAAATTTTTTAGTGACTCAAAATAAAAGTGAACCAAACTCAACAAAATTGATAGAAACTACTCCTACAAGTGTCTAGAGGTTATATCATGCATTAAAACTACTTTTGACCACATAAATTTGGCATGCAAGCTCAGGAACAGGGTCACCTAGGCAGCAAATTTTTTGCAATAAATAAAGCACTAGAACAAAAACTAATTGGGCCATTCGAGGAGTCATATACCGAAGAACAATCCCCCAAAGCAGTTTTGTGAATGGAGCTTTGAGCAAAGAGATCAAAAATGGCAGCAAGATGAGCTAGAACACGGGTTTGAGCTGGTGGATGATTTTTTCTGGAGGAAGACGAAGTGTGTGGGTGCAAGAATAAGTGGAGGGGACCCACGTGGGGTTCACAAGGCAGGGGGCGCTCCCTCCACCCACATGGGCACATGGTGAAGCCCCCCGGTGTGTTCTCAGTACAATAATTCTTAAATATTCTAGAAAAAATCATATTAAATTTTCAGGGCATTTGGAGAACTTTTATTTTCGGGGTATTTTTTATTGCAAGGATAATTCAGAAAACAGACAGAAAATACTATTTTTACTTTATTTAATTTAAATAATAGAAAGTAGAAAGAGGGTACATAAAGTTGTGCTTTCTAACTTCATCCATCCCATGCCCATCAAAAGGAATCCACTAACAAGGTTGATCAAGTCCTGTTAACAACTAATTCTGAATTGCATGAAACCGGAGAAATTTCGAATAACACTAGGTTACCTCAACGGGGATATGCACATCCCCAACAATAAGAATTTCATATTTCTTCTTGACAGTAGGAAGAGGAAATTCAAAGCCTCCAATAGTAATTGTTGAGATTTTTCCAATAGAATTGATACTATGGACTTGAGGTTGTTTCCTCGGAAAGTGTACCATATGCTCATTACCATTAACATGAAAAGTGACATTGCCTTTGTTGCAATAAATAACAGCCCGTGCAGTATTCAAAAAGGGTCTACCAAGGATAATCGACATACTATCATCCTCGGGAATATCAAGAATAACAAAGTCCGTTAAAATAGTAATGTTTGCAACCACAACAGGCACATCCTCACAAATATCGATAGGTATGGCAGTTGATTTATCAGCCATTTGCAAAGATATTTCAGTAGGTGTGAACTTATTCAAATCAAGTCTACAATATAAAGAGAGAGGCATAACACTAACACTGGCTCCAAGATCACATAAAGCAGTTTTAACATAGTTTCTTTTAATGGAGCATGGTATAGTTGGTACTCCGGGATATCCTAGTTTCTTAGGTATTCCACCCTTAAAAGTATAATTAGCAAGCATGATGGAAATTTCAGCTTCTGGTATCTTTCTTTTATTAGTAACAATATTTTTCATGTACTTAGCATAAGGATTCATTTAAAGCATATCAGTCAAACGCATACGCAAAAAGATAGGTCAATCATTTCAGCAAAACGCTCAAAATCCTCATAATCCTTTTTCTTGGATGGTTTAGGAGGAAAAGGCATGGGTTTCTGAACCCATGGTTCTCTTTCCTTATCGTGCTTCCTAGCAACAAAGTCTCTCTTATCATAACGTTGATTCTTTGATTGTGGGTTATCAAGATCAACAACAGGTTCAATCTCTACACCATTGTCATTGCTAGGTTGAGCATCAACATGAACATCATCATTAACATTATCACAAGGTTCATGTTCATTACCATATTGTGTTTCAGCATCAGAAATAGAAATATCATTGGGATTCTCAGGTGTGTCAACAACAGGTTCACTAGAAGCATGTAAAGTCCTATCATTTTTCTTCTTCTTCTTCTTAGAAGAACTAGGTGCATCAACATTAGTTCTCTGAGAATCTTGCTCAATTCTCTTAGGATGGCCCTCAGGATACAAAGGTTCTGAGTCATTTTACCCCCTCTAGTCATAACTCTAACAACATTATCACTTTTCTTATTATTTAATTCATTGAGCAAATCATTCTGAGCCTTAAATACTTGTTCTACTTGAGTGGTAACCATAGAAGCATGTTTACTAATAAGTTTAAGTTCACCTTTAACTCTAGACATATAATCACTCAAGTGTTCAATAATATAAGCATTGCATTTCAATTGTCTACCAACATAAGCATTGAAGTTTTCTTGTTTAACAATAAAATTATCAAACTCATCTAAGCATTGGCTAGCAGACTTATTACGAGGAATATCACCTTCATCAAATCTATAGGGAGAATTTACCTTTACTACCCGTGTCAGGTTATCGAGACCATGTATTTCTTCAATAGGTGGTAAATTCTTAACATCTTCAGCTTTAATACCTTTTCTTTCATAGATTTCTTTGCCTCTTGCATATTTTCAGGACTGAGAAATAGAATACCCCTTTTCTCCGGAGTTGGATTAGGAGGTGGTTCAGGAAGTGTCCAATCATTTTCATTACTCAACATATTATTCAATAGCAATTCAGCTTGATCAACAGTTCTTTCCCTAAAAACACAACCAGCACAACTATCCAGGTGGTCTCTGGAAGCATCGGTTAGTCCATTATAAAAGATATCAAGTATTTCATTTTTCTTGAGAGGATGATCAGGCAAAGCATTAAGCAATTGGAGAAGCCTCCCCCAAGCTTGTGGGAGACTCTCTTCTTCAATTTGCACAAAAATATATATTTCCCTTAAAGCATCTTGTTTCTTATGAGTGGGGAAATATTTAGCAGAGAAGTAATAAATCATATCCTAGGGACTACGCACACAACCAGGATCAAGAGAATTAAATCATGTTTTAGCATCACCCTTTAATGAGAACGAAAATAACTTAAGGATAAAGTAAGAGCGATTTTTCTCATCATTAGTGAACGGGGTGGCTATATCATTTAATTTAGTAAGATGACCACAATAGTTTCAGATTCATAGCCATAAAAAGGATCAGATTCAACCAAAGTAATTAACTCAGGATCAGTAGAGAAATCATAATCCTTATCGGAAATAAAGATAGGTGAAGTAGCAAAAGCAGGGTCATATTTCATTCTAGCATTCAAAGACTTTTCTTTAAGCTTAGCTAATAATTTCTTAAGATCAGATCTATCATTGCAAGCTAAGAAGTCTCTAGTAGTTTCTTCATCCATAACATAACCCTCAGGCACAACAGGCAATTCATATCTAGGGGAGAATCTTCATCATCACTTTCATCAATATTATTAGTTTCAATAATTTCATTCTCTCTAACCCTAGCAAGTTGTTCATCAAGAAATTCACCTAGTGGCACAGTACTATCAAGCATAGAAGTAGTTTCATCATAAGTATCATGCAAAGCAGAAGTGACATCATCAATAACATGCGACATATCAGAATGAATAGCAGGAGTAGTTGTCGCAAGTTTACTCAAAACAGAAGGTGAATCAAGTGCAGAGCTAGATGGTAGTTCCTTACCTCCCCTCGTAGTTGAGGGAAAAATCTTGGTTCTTTTGTCTTTCAAGTTCTTCATAGCGATCAGCAGATATAAATCCCAAGTGACTCAAAGAATAGAGCTATGCTCCCCGGCAACGGCGCCAGAAAATAGTCTTGATAACCCACAAGTATAGGGGATCACAACAGTTTTTGAGGGTAGAGTATTCAACCCAAATTTATTAATTCGACACAAGGGGAGCCAAAGAATATTCTCAAGTATTAATAGTTGAGTTGTCAATTCAACCGCACCTGAAAGACTTAATATCTGCAGCAAAGTATTTAGTAGCAAAGTAATATGATAGTAGCAGTAACGGTAGCAGAAGTAACGGTAGCAGTTTTATAGCAAGCGTAACAGTGGCAACGGAAAAGTAACTAAGCAAAGATCAATATATGAAAAGCTCGTAGGCAATGGATCAGTGATGGATAATTATGTCAGATGCGATTCCTCATGCAACAGTTATAACATAGGGTGACACAAAACTAGCTCCAGTTCATCAATGTAATGTAGGCATGTATTCTGAATATAGTTATACGTGCTTATGGAAAAGAACTTGCATGCCATCTTTTGTCCTACCCTCCCGTGGCAGCGGGGTCCTATTGGAAACTAAGGGATATTAAGGACTCCTTTTAATAGAGTACTGGACCAAAGCATTAACACTTAGTGAATACATGAACTCCTCAAACTACGGTCATCACCGGTAAGTATCCCGATTATTTTCACTTCAGGATTAACGGATCATAACACATAATAGGTGACTATAGACTTGCAAGATAGGATCAAGAACTCACATATATTCATGAAAACATAATAGGTTCAGATCTGAAATCATGGCACTCGGGCCCTAGTGACAAGCATTAAGCATAGCAAAGTCATAGCAACATCAATCTCAGAACATAATGGATACTAGGGATCAAACCCTAACAAAACTAACTTGATTACATGATAAATCTCATCCAACCCATCACCATCCAGCAAGCCTACGATGGAATTACTCATGCACGATGGTGAGCATCATGAAATTGGTGATGGAGGCAGGTTGATGATGACGATGGCAACGGATTCCCCTCTCCGGAGCCCCGAATGGACTCCAGATCAGCCCTCCCAAGAGAGATTAGGGCTTGGCGGCGGCTCCGTATCGTAAAATGCGATGAATCCTTCTCTCTGCTTTTTTTCTCCCCGAATGTGAATATATGGAGTTGGAGTTGAGGTCGGTGGAGCACCAGGGGGGCCACGAGGTAGGGGCGCACCCAGGGGGTAGGCGGTCCCCCCACCCTCGTGGACATGGTGTGGGCCCCCTAGCCTTGATTCTTTCACCATTATTTTTTATATATTCCAAAAATATTCTCTGTTGATTTTCAGGTCATTCCAAGAACTTTTATTTCTGCACAAAAATAACACCATGGCAATTCTGCTGAAAACATCGTTAGTCCGGGTTAGTTCCATTCAAATCATGCAAGTTAGAGTCCAAAGCAAGGGCAAAAGTGTTTGGAAAAGTAGATACATTGGAGACGTATCATGCATCGACGATGCCCTCACCATCCACGTCCACCTCAAACTCATGATCATTGAAATGCATCTCATTGGTTTGAGACCAATGAGAATTGTTGGAGCCAACACCCATAGTTGACATATATGCCTCATTATTGAAACTACAAGGTATATACAATGAAGCAAATAAGCTATCCATATGTAACGCCCTCGATGCGGCTATATCTCCCACGTGTCGAAGCACGACTTAGAGGCATAACCGCATTGAAAGCAATGTCGCAAGTGAGGTAATCTTCACACAACCATGTAATACATAAGGGAAAAGGATACATAGTTGGCTTACAATCGCCACTTCACACAATACAAGAATAAAGCATTACATCATCCAGATACAAACAAGGTCCGACTACGGAACCAAAATAAAATAAGACTACCCCAACTGCTACACAGATCCCCGATCGTCCCGACTGGGCTCCACTACTGATCAACTGGAAACGGAACAACACAAAGAAACGAGATCTTCATCGAGCTCCTCCTTGAGCTTGATTGCGTCATCTGCACGGTTCAATGGCACCTGCAAACTGGTTTTGGAAGTATCTGTGAGTCACGGTGATTCAGCAATCTCACACCCTCGCGATCAAGACTATTTAAGCTTATAGGAAGGGTAAAAGGTATGAGGTGGAACTACAGCAAGCGACTAGCATATATGGTGGCTAACATACGCAAATGAGAGCGAGAAGAGAAGGCAAAGCACGGTCGAGAAACTATGATCAAGAAGTGATCCTAGAACAACCTACGCCAAGCATAACTCCAACACCGTGTTCACTTCCCGGACTCCGCCGAGAAGAGACCATCACGGTTACACACGCGGTTGATGTATTTTAATTAACATCGACTTCAGGTTTTCTACAACCGGACATTAACAAATTCCCATCTGCCCATAACCGCGGGCACGGCTTTCGAAAGTTCAAATCCCTGCAGGGGTGTCCCAACTTAGCCCATCACAAGCTCTCACGGTCAACGAAGGATATTCCTTCTAGCGGGAAGACCCGATCAGGCTCGGAATCCCGGTTACAAGACATTTCGACAATGGTAAAACAAGACCAGCAAAGCCACCCAGATGTGCCGACAAATCCCGATAGGAGCTGCACATATCTCGTTCTCAGGGCACACCGGATGAGCAAGACGTCGGGTGGGCCAGCCCAGAGTTGCCCCTGGTAGCTCCGGACATCGCTCAGTTGGACCAACACTTAGAGAAGCACTGGCCCGGGGGGTTAAAATAAAGATGATCTTGAGTCTGCAGAACCCAAGGGAAAGAAAAGGCTAGGTGGCGAATGGTAAAACCAATGTTGGGCATTGCTGGAGGAGTTTTATTCAAGGCGAACTGTCAAGGGGTTCCCATTATAACCCAACCGCGTAAGGAACGCAAAATCCGGGAACATAACACCGATATGACGGAAACTAGGGCGGCAAGAGTGGAACAAAACACCAGGCATAAGGCCGAGCCTTCCACCCTTAACCAAGTATATAGATGCATTAATTAAATAAGAGATATTGTGATATCCCAACAAAATATCCATGTTCCAATCATGGAACAAACTTCATCTTCACCTGCAACTAACAACGCTATAAGAGGGGCTGAGCAAAGCGGTAACATAGCCAAACAACGGTTTTCTAGGACAAGGTGGGTTAGAGGCTTGGCTTAACAATATGGGAGGCATGATATAGCAAGTGGTAGGTATCGCAGCATAGGCATAGCAAAAGAGTGAGCATCTAGCAAGCAAAGATAGAAGTGATTTCGAGGGTATGGTCATCTTGCCTGAAATCCCGCAAGGAAGAAGAACGAGTCCATGAAGAAGATAAACGGACGAAGTCGAACGAATCCTCACAACACGACGTTATCGAAACCAACCCGAAGAAGCAACACCGGAAAGAAGCAAACAACATAGTAAACAACCACCACATAAACATGGCATGATGTGCAAACAAGTATGATGCATGTCCGGTTTAAATATGCATGGCATGGCAAAGTGCACAAACAATACTACAAATTAAGTGGATCTCAATATGCAACGAGTTGCATATTGACGGAACGCCACATGACTTATTTAGTTCTCTCTCGGTTATGTACCCAACAATATTAAATGTTATTAAGCATGGCAAGAGGTGAAGCATAAAAGAAACTATCTAACTAAGCAATTTAAATGGGTCCGGATATAACAAACAACAAATCCGGTAAAACCCCATATGCATTTATCAATTTGGTGCAACAACAATTTTAAACATTTAAATGTTGTTATCATGATGCGGATGTCATGTTCAAGCTTATGCATTTTTTATTAAAAATTGACAAGAGCATTATAAAACATTTGTCACCGTGGTGGAAAGGAAAAAGGGTGCCACGGCAACGATAACGAAAATGGTGCCATGGCAACGTTCCGGTTCTGGTAACTCGATTGAGATACCGATGCAAAGGAGAAGTTTGCGGATGCGTGCAAAAGATGGTGGGGCGCTCCCGGATTCTGGGTGTCCCACGAGTCGAAGGCATGGAAGCGAGAGACACTCCGGACACGGTGCAGACAAAGGGTGCATCTCATACGACACAAGCATTCGTTCTTAGACGATCGTCCCGGGGTTATACCTTTGAAGCGTGCGTTTTCGAAGTGTATCGAGTCGGCGTAGAGGAAGTAGTGGAAGTAAACGTTCTCGGACGTCGAGGGAAGTAGTGGTTCACGCGACGGTAGTCGAAGTAGTCGTCCTATCGTTCATCGGCGATCATCGGAGCGGTAGTGGAAGTAGAGGTACATGACGACGGTAGAGATACTCGCAACGGTAGTGGTACACGTTTTTGTAGAAGGACTTGACGAATCCGAGTCACTTGGGGTCGACGGTAGACGTTCACGTTTCGAGGAGGAAGTAGAGGTTCTCGTGATCTCGGCGACGGTAGTTGTTCATGGCGCTTGTGACTCGCGGTTCTTCGGGCAACGGTAGTCGTACACTTTCATAGATGTTCGAGGCCGTCAGTAGGGGAGATCGCGGTATTGCGATGATAGTGGTACAAGGTCGTCAGGGTACTTGCTGGTCCGGTCTTGACGGTCTTGTTTTTGCGACGGTAATCATTCATGTTCCGTGGAATTTCGAGTCACCGGTAAAGGATCTTGGCGGTCCAGAGGGGGTACTTGTCGGATCCACAACACTATGACCGTTCGTGGCAGAGGAGCTTGATGTTCACGGGTCTCCCAAAGACGTCATGGTACTTGGCGACATCAGATACGTAGAGGTACTTCGCAGTTTTGTGTAGACGGACTTGCGGTGGTCTTGGACCGGGCGAACTTGGCGTATCCGACAGCGGAAAGCACACAACCCGCAGTCGGTAGAGTTTGCGGGCACGCAGAGGAAGGTCGGTGAGGACTTGGCGGGGCAGAGCGCTACAACGAAGCCAGCAGGGTCCTCGGGCCACGCGAGGGAGAGGAGCGGTGCAAGGCGGCACTGGGTGACTGCGGGCATGCCCCAGCGGCCTCGGTCGCCGGCAGCAGAGGGGCGAGGCGAGCGGCGGCCTCCTGCGGACGCGTACGGCGGCGCTGCAGAAGGACAGCGGCAGCAGGGCGCGAAGGAGCTTGGGGAGGTCGATCTGGTCGCCTCCGAGGCTTGGGCGCGCCAGAGCTTCGAGCTGTAGGCGGCGGACGGCATCCGTGGCTGCTCCCGAAGCTGCTGGAGGTGAAGTGGCAGGAGGCACGGCGGCGCTTGACTCCGGCGGGATCGAGGGAGGAGCGGGTGGCAGCCTCTGGGCGCGCGGCTATGCAGGCTCCAGGCGGATGAGACGGACGGCAGCGGCCCGCTGGTCGCCGGCAGGGGCGGCTGGAGTCGAGGAAGCAGGAGGCCGAGGCGCGGGTGAGGAAGATGGACGCGGCCGGTGCGCGCGACGGTGGTGCACGGCGCATGGGAGAGGGATGAGGGCAGCAGAGGGAGGTGGCAGTGTAGATTCGCACGGTGGGGAGGCGAAGGTGCCAGCAGCGGGGTGGTTCGGCGCTCGAGCGGCACACCCCTTCTCTCTCTCTGGCGGCGGAACGAGGAAGAGAGGGATCGGGACGAGGGAGAGATCGAGAGGAGAGAGGAGTCTGGCTGCGCGGGACCCTGGCGGCGCAAGGGGAAACGAGGGAGAGGGGAGTCGGGCTCCCTGGAGTCTAGGGTTGGGTTAGGTTAGGTGGGCTTAGGGAAGATGGGCCAAAGCGGTAGAGGGCGCTGGTTGTAGGGGCCCAAGTGGGCTACGGGGATGGACGGCCTAGCTGGATCTCTCCCTCCGTTTTCTATTACTCATAAGAAGAAAAAACATATGAGATAAAAGAAAAGAACGGAGGAGTGGCAAAGGAGTTTGATAGGGAGAAAAGTCTTCCCAGACTCACAAAAATATGCTTAATCCCAGAAAATAGAAGTTAGCACGAATGCAAGATTTAAATTCAAACTCATTTGAATTAAATTCAAATGATTTAAATAGGAAGTGAGGGTTGGGAAGGTCCAAAAATGTTCGGATTTTTGGTGGAGCTCCGGAAAATGGAGAAAGGGTAAATAGCAAAGTTAGAGGCCAAGAGTCGTGATAACAAAGGCATTGGGGTTTTGCAAGTGTGTTATGGTAATTCCACAAGAATGGAAATATTTATAATAGCTCCCTAATATCGGGAGGATATGTCATAAAGAGAAGTCACCCTGTGAATTCCCTCGATTTAAAAGGACCGAAGATCCATGCAATTTATTTAGTGAGTTTTAAAACGGGTTGCATGATGACATGATGCAATGCACATGATGCAAAGATGAAATGCAACGGACCAAACAAAAACACACAACGAAACCCGGAAACCCTGAAAGGCATCTGAAGCTCCGGTCTTGGGGCGTCACACCATATGTATGCATTCAAACAACAACAACAACAACAACAACAAAAAGTTGGCGAAATTTTACCTTGTGGGAATTTCATCGAATACCATGTGTGTGTCAGCCGCCGACTCAACAAGTGAGCTCACTGGTGCATCGGTCACCGCCGCATCCGTCGCACGCCATGCAAGCTTCTTCCTCGACGTCCTAGAGGAGCCGTCTGTCGCCTTGTTCTTCTTCACGGATACTTTTCCCTTCTTCGTTTGCGCCACATTTGGGAGCTTCAAGAGGGGGGCACGAGGCTTCATGGCGGGCGCTGGCGCGACGCCACATGGCGCCAAGGTCGTCTGTGGCGGCATGAAAAGGCCGCACGCGATGCCGGTGCTTGGAGGAGCACTGGCAGAGGCGAAGCCAAAGCTCCCTGCGGTAGTGTTTGCGGCGGCGGCGGCGCCGGCGGAGCGGTCGTGGGTGTAGGAAGGGGTGAGGGGGGTGCCGACGCGTCCGTCCATCGGCCAATTCGCCGTCGCGGGCGCGGGCAGGGCGAAAGTGGCGCAGCGAAGAGGGTGCGGCACACGCTCGAGTGTGCGGCACGCGGAAGCGGGCGCAACAAATTAACGGTGCGCGATGGTGTTTCGAACCGCGCACTGAACTCTTTATGTCGTGCGTGCGGTTATTGCTCCTCCATTGGAGCTCGCTGAGCGGTTACGCACGCGCTAAAAACCAAAAATATCCGGCGCGGCGCTTATATAGCGCGGCTGTTAGTGTCTGAGTCTTTTCACTGGTCTCTCGTCAGGTTGGAGGATCAGATTTACAGAGTGGAGTTCCCTAGGAGGGAGGACCTTCACCACCTGCTAAAGTGGGGACTCAATAAAGTGCCCGGGATTAAGTGCATTCTTGAGTTTGATGAGTGCAAAAAACCTGAGCTGATGGGGATACCTCTAGAAAAGGCTTGGGTCAAGCTCTCAGGAGTTCCAGAGACTCTTCTTAATGACTATCTTATTGTTGCGAGTCTTGGCTCTCTGTTAGGTAAAATAGAGAAGGTGGACATGCCATTCACACACCTACATGGAGAGGCGAGGCTACTTGTTGGTGTTGTGAATGCGGATTATATTCCAGACTTCGTGTCGTGGACTTATGATGGGGTGTCTTATGACCTCGATATTGTGGTTGAGGTTCAGTAGGCAAATAATAATTCTGGGACTATTGATGTTGATATGACTGATGGTGGAGATGGTAGTGGTGATGGTGGTGGCGGCCAGGGATGGAAGGCAATCCCGACGATCACAGTGGATAGGACAAACCTGCTAGAAAACCCACACAGTCGACTGAGTTGAAGACTGACAAGGGGTCGACGCCCCCAACCACTTCGGCGGCATCTCTTCGGTTTGGTTCATTTTGGGCGGTGTCCGCACCGAGCCGTCTTTGGGGTGACCGCGTGGAGATAGAGGACTCTGATGATGATCTTCCAGCATAGGTGGTGGTGGAGGAGCACCGATAGATGGTGGATGAGGTTTCACCGCAGCTGACGTCGTATCGCCGCCCAGCCACCCCCATGGTGACAGAGGTGTCTATGGCGGTGGTGGCAGTGAAGGGTCGACCGACGGCGACCTCTCCATCTCCTATAGTGGAGGGTTCTAGCCATCCATCTCGCTCTCCGGCATCATGTTCGATCAGTTCGACACAGGTGGTGACCAGATCTGGCGGTGATGATAGCAGATCGACAGGGATCCGTACTTCGGGCGTCGCGGTTATTGGTACCGCGGTGGAGCAGTCTGGGAGGCCAGTGTCTCCCATCGCTTCTGACTTAGTCGGGCATACGGCAGGCGGCCGCAGCCCGGCTGGAGTCGCTCGGGAGGACGTCATCGCTTTTGGAGGTATTCCGGACAGACGATTCAGTCACCGGATCCAGGGTCAGCCGGACGTGGATGACATACAGATGGGGCGAGCCATGAGGGCCGCCAAGCTTCGAGACATCGAAGTTCAGACAGGTATGTCAGTTAATACAAGTTGTTCAATTCTGCACTTTTCTGAGCATGATATTATTGACAAAGCCAACAACCTAGGGATCTCTCGTGGTAGTAATGACAAAGAAATCGCAAAATCAATTAATGATCTGCTAGATTTAGAGACGGATAGAGTTGTGGATTTAATACGACATCTAGCAGCGGTAAAACCCATGAATGAAGCAGAAATCAATGATCTTGGAGTAACTGCGCTTCAGAGTCTCTGTGAGGATTTGGTCCCCACGGAGGGCTTAGAGGCGGCGGAGGAGGATATGGTTCCAGAGGGGTATGTGGCCCCTTTGCAGCCAGAGGCCACTCCTGACACCGATGCTCAACCTATTCAGGAGATGAAGGATAAACCAAGAAAAACCTGGAAGAGGAAGGTTTATCCTACATCGGCGGCGCGTCAGAGTGCGAGAGTTAAACAAAAGAAAAAAATTCCATGATGAAATATGAAAGGGATATTATGGAATAGCAGAGGTCTAGTGGACTTGGCTAAAAGGAGATTCCTTAGCGATACATCAGTAGAACAAAAATTATATTTTATGGCTTTATTGGAGACGGGTAGAGATAATTTCACCTCCCAGTTTCTCAACACCGTTTCAGGGGGGGTTGATTTTGACTGGCATTGTTTACCTCCAAGAGGGAGAACCAGAGTGATACTACTTGGGGTGAAATGCGAAACTTTAGAGGTGCTGCAGCAGAGCGTCCCTCCAGGAGTGGCGTACCTCCTTGCCGCCATCACGGTCGTTGTTGTCCCGTTGTGGCCCCAGCTGCAGCCCTCCACAGCCGGAGGGGGCCACAACAGCAGGGTAGCGCCGAGCTTGGCCCTGCCCGTCCTCGACGTGCATCGTCCAAGACCCAGGCCAGACCATGGGCACGGCTCTCCCCTGGTCAGAGTCCGAGGACGGCATGCCACTCTACGCCGAGTGGGAGGAGCGAGGAGATGGCGGAGACCAGTCTTCAACTCTGTCGACGTGGATCAGCAAGTCGTGGCGCTTGACCCGCGGTGGCGGTGCCACCTCCCTGCTCGGTGGCGAGTATCCGAGCATGGCCTCGACGCGGCCCGCGCCACAGGGTTCCCTCCACAGCGTGTGGTTTTGTAGGGATGTGGGCAACATCCCAGACCCAAACCCAGCATGCAAACGTCTTCATGTGGCCGCGCTCGTGTGTACGGCTGTCCAGCCTGTCGCTGATGCAGCGCTTGCCGAGCACCTTCTCCGCCCCCGCAGTGACCAGAGCTGCATCGGCATCTTCTCGATGACGACCCGGACGTGCAACATGAAGTCTTGGAAGATGACATGGTCATCCTCATGCCACGGCTTGATGGCGAAGGGGGTGCCGTCGACGGTGAGCACGCCGAGCCGCACCGCATTGTCCCGGTGCGCCGAGAGCTCGAAGTGCACTGGGAAATCTCCAGGGTCGTGACAGGTCACGCATAGCAGGTGGGGCAGGGTGTGGAGCTGCGCGTCGATGGCGCGACCCATCGACATCGGGCTGGCAGCATGCTGCTTTGTCGTGGCGGTGAGCAGCACGATGTGGCGGCGCAGCAGGGCGGTCTGGTGCTCCATGGCAGGCGACTCGATGATGATGTGGCTGGAACGCGATCGGCGCGACGGGTTGACGTGGTGTGCGGGCGGGATGGCGGGAGTAGGGAGGGAGGAGGGGAAGCGCAGGCACTCACGGACAGGGCCTCTCCCGACAGCCGGCCCGAGCCTCTCCTTGTCCGAGCCGCCCCTGCGAATATTTTTCGGATTCTTGGGGCACTCTCTCGCGAAATGGTCGGGGAGCTTGCACTTGATGCAGTGGAGCGGATCTCTGCAATCTACCCTGCGGTGACGAGGGCTGAGGCATCGGAGGCAGAGGCCTTTGAAACGGCTTAAGAAGGCCCTCCGGCTGGCCTCAGCATTGAAGGCGGCGCGCCGGCTATACCGCAGCGGCGCGCGGCGCCCGCCTCGAACCGAAGGGGATCTGCTGGCGTGCCTGGCTTTGCGGGATCGGACCTCGGTCCATCCATCCATGTCACCCGAAGATGAAACCTGCGCCCGAGGTGATGGCATAACAACGATGGACTTTAGGCGGGGGTTACCAAAAAGGGGAGGCGCTGCAGGATCCGGCGTGTCGAAGGCCGTCGCGGAGCCGGAGCACTCCCCCCGGAGCAGGATGCTGGCGGGGAAACCGGGCAGGCCGTTGGCGAGGGCGGTGGGGGGATCAATGCTCTGGGCCTTCAAAGAACCAGCGGATCTGGCCAGGAGCGGCACCGACGCGGGCTGTCCCCATCCCTCGCTGTCCCTCGAGCACGAGCTCGAGGGTGAGCGCGAGCGACCGCCGTGCGAGCGCCCCATGGAGGGAGGAGGAAGGCTTTGGGGTGGCCGCCGCGGCGGGAGCGGCGCGCGGCGCGGGGAAGGAGCTCGACGGAGGGCTCAGCTCTCGCACGGCCCGTCCGCAGCTAGGCATTTAACAACCCCGGATTGTTCTGTTTTGGGAGAGCTAAAGAAGAACAAGACAATTACAATAACTTGTTTGGTTGTGAAATGGGATCCTTACCTTTTGGTTATCTCGAGATCCCAGTTCATCATAGACGGTTAACAAACAAAGAATGAAAATGTATAGAAGATAGATTTGAAAAAAGATTAAGCTACTGGAAGGGCAAGCTAATGTCTTACGAAGGACGGCTGGTGTTGATTAACTCGATTTTGACGAGTTTGTCGATGTTCCTCCTTTCTTTCTTTGAAGTACCGGTGGGGGTACGAAAAAGATTAGACTTTTACAGATCCCGATTCTTCTGGCAAATCTATGAGGCCAAGAAGAAATACAGACTGTCTAGATGGGATATCATGTGTAGACCAAAAGACCAGGGTGGGTTAGGGATCGAGAATTTAGAGGTAAAGAATAGATGTTTGCTTAGCAAATGGCTATACAGACTATCTACGGAGACCGAAGGCATGTGGATACAAATCTTGCGGAATAAATACTTAAATAATAAGACTTTGGCCCAGGTGAATGCAAGGCCAACTGACTCACCGTTTTGGAAAGGGTTAATGAAGACAAAAGTAACTTTCTTCCAGCGTGTGAAGTTCCTAATTGGTAGTGGTACCTCTACTAGATTCTGGGAGGACACATGGCTAGGGAAGACGCCTCTGGCTTTACAATACCCTTCTCTATATAATATTGTGCAACATAAGGAGGATTATGTCGCCACAATATTAAATCCAGTACCACTTAACATCCAATTTAGGAGATCTCTTGTAGGGGAAAGTTGGAATGCTTGGTTACACCTGATCCGTAGGTTGATGGATGTTCAACTTTCAGACCAGGCGGATAAAATTAGTTGGAAGTTAACCACAAATGGGTTATTCTCTGTGAAATCCATGTATTTGGACTTAATTGACTCCGGGCCATTGTCGAGGTCTTTGCACATATGGAAGATTAAAATTCCACTCCGCATCAAGATCTTTATGTGGTTCATCCATAAAGAAGTCATATTGACCAAAGATAATTTGATGAAAAGGAATTGGGTTGGTAACCCCAGGTGCTGTTTTTGTGATCAAAATGAAACGATTAAACACCTTTTTCTCGAGTGTCCACTTGCAAAATTGTTATGGCGATCTATTCATATAGCTTTTAACATCCAACCTCCAATGAGCATAAACACATTATTTGAGACGTGGCTTAATAGAGTAGACATACACATGGCTAAACATATTCGGATAGGGATATGTGCTTTATTATGAGCTATATGGAACACTAGAAATGATATGGTTTTCAATGGTACACCATTCACCAATTTTTTGCAGGTTATCTACAAAGCTACAACCTGGATCCAAATATGGTCGTTACTCACCCATGCGGACTACAGGGGGCCTATGGTTATTGGATGCAACCGTTGGAAGACGGTAGCACATGCTATCTTCAGCTGATTTGGATGACGAGTTAATAAGAGGCTAGGTATGTAGGCATCGTAACATGTTCTTTATCGCCGGATGTGGCGATTTATTGCCGGATGTGGCGCTTTGCATACTTATTTTATCCCTTTTTCTCGAATTTTGAGCTTACTTGAATGTTAAGACTCTGTTTCGATTTTTAATAATATGGCTGCATGCATCGACTGATGCAGAGATCGTAGGTATTCCTCTTAAAAAATACTGAAAAAAAACCCGTGCGTTGCAACGGGAAAAAAAATAACACATGTTCTTAACCCAATAACCATGACTCAAGACCTTAATAGGCTCGCGTCTTTTAGTTTCACATGGCATCACATTTGTATTTCCTCTGTACTCACACACTCGCGCGAAAAAAAAGCTCGTGCATTGCAACGGGAAAGAAAATAACACACACTCTTAACCCAATAACCATGACTGAAGACATTAATAGGCCCACGTCTTTTAGTTTCACATAGCATCACATTTGTGTTGCCGACAATGACCTCTGTGCTCACACAATGAAAACACGTTTGAATGTGGTTAGTCTTAATGTCTCTCTCTTTTGCGCGCGCGCACGTGCGCACACTCGCTTGGAATAAGATAAAAAAGTATGTTGTTTTTTCCCGCAAGGTTTTTCATAGTTGTGTATGCATGGTTCTCGATGATTTTTTCTCTCACTCTGGTTTTAATAGATGTTTATTTGCAATTCGAATCACCGACGATACAAAAAAACAGACTATACACTATATTTTAAGTTTGCACCAAAAATTATATTTTAGAATTATTTAACAGCTAAAAATAACTTCATATTTAGATTCTACATATTTTTCTAATCAAGTTTCATATATAACATGTTAAAATCTAAGTTACGGTTTAAAAAATATGAATAATCTTATTTTACATAAACTGTAGATTGATTAACCGAAACGTCAAGGGGTTTTCTGTTAAAACTAAAAAAATGTTTCAGCTGGCTTAAATATGTACGGCGGGTTGATTGTCTAAAATGTCAGCGGGTTTTCTGAGAAAATGAGAAAAAAATACGGTTCAGTTGTAACTTAAACGTGTATTGCGAGTTGATTTACAGAAAACTGAGGGATTTATTTGTAAAATGGCATGACGGAGACGGACGACCAGAAACAGTCCGTGCTTTATTATGGAAAAAAAAAAAGATATGTCTGACGGGTTCACCGTCGCGACACTTTTACACAAAAGCCCCTGTGGTTTTTAGGATTTAAAGCCGCCGTCCCTACTTTAGTTAGTCAGAGAAAACGTTTCGTTTCAGTTCAGCCCCACCCATGCACGCGTTCGACAGATAAAAAACCCCACCCCCGATTCGAGCAACCGCTCTTCCCACCGATGGATCCGCCGCCTCCCCGCCGCTGGCCCGCATCCTCCGCCACGCCATCCTCCGCCGCGCCGTCCTCACCGCACACTGGCCTGCCTCCTCTCCGCCGCGCCTCCTCCCCGCGTTGTCCGAGTCGTCCGCGCGCTATTCGGCGACGCCGAGGCACAGGCCGCCGCACTCCGGGCCGTGCCGGCCGGCTCGAGCGCACGCCGCCGACCGCGACCGGCTGCTCAACACGCTCCTCTCCGCCGCGGGCAACGGCCGGGAGGAGGAGGAAACGCGGGAGGCGGGGCAGCATCAGAATCATCGCGCGTCGGATCCAGCTGATGCTTACGGCGACACAGACGCGGAGGCTCTGGCCGCGGCCGCCGTGCTCCCTCCGGTCATCACCTTCCCGCGAGCTCACTTCCACCCTAGCCTCTCCCCCTTTCCTCTTTGTTTTTTTAACTGATTCCCAACTGCTTGATCAATCCTGCTCCTCTGCTCCTGCAGGATGGCTTTCTCTGTTCAATTGTTTAATTTGGTTGTCTTTGTCTTACCTGAACTGCAAGGGAACCAATTTATGTCAGCAAGGAAGGAAGTGTCACTATTAAGCTTCCAGCAGTCTACATGAGGTGGCAACCAATGATTGGGTTCGGGATCAAGCGGCGTATCCCCCTTATTATGGAACAGGTTTGATTTTCCTTTTCTGCTGTCCTCGTCCCAGTGCCCTGCTGTTTCATTTTCATATCTAATCAAGAAATTAATTAACTGAAGCAGACACCGAGGCTTTCCCTTCCTTATGTACGCAATTATCACGTAAGTGCCATACTCTTCAGATTAACATTAGGACTCTTGCTCGGCCTGTTTCATCACACGTAGCGAGCAAATTTTGAAGCCAGTCTTCACCAGTATAACTGAATGCCTCCTCTGATGGTAGCAACCAATATTTCCTAAGTTCACCCCTCAAGGCTCTCGCGTACTTGCAGGTAACATCCTATCCTGGCCGTGCACGAGTAAGTTCACAGGTGATAAAACTACGTTAGTGATTTCTCTGTTTACTTTATGACCAACTGTGATATCACCAACTGTGATCTTGGGCCATGCAACTTGGAACATCAAGTAATAACTTCTTACTTTTTTTAGAGAAACTTCTTACAGAATTGCATGTTGTTATTTGCACTCTGTCACCTGGAGACCTACTAATGCACATTGGGTTCACGATGATCTTGGGGCAAGACTTTAGATGGATGACAAGCAGATGCAGTTACTTGCCTATTTTATTTGTATAATAGGATGTTGTTACTTGCCTTCGAGTGTGTCATTGTGGCGATGTGTTCTTTTTTCTCTATTAATTGCCAGAGAGGCAAAGATAGTTCAAGTTTCTTTGATTCTATATTTGATGAGTTTGTCCTGGAATTCTAAATCATGCAAGTATTTTATCTGCTTGCGATAGTACTGTTTGAAAAACACAGACACTATTCCATCTGCATGGGTCTGATCTGCAGTTGACCTCTTTTGATCAGCATATTCCGCAATGAGCAACGATAATCTCATTGTTGATATTCCCAAACTCCTCAACACATGTCACCTACCCTGCTTCCTACTTTCAACTTCCAATGTATTTTGTGATTGAGATTGTGCACATGAGCTATTTGTGAGAATGTCAGCAAACGATGGAACTAGATTATGCACGGCTTTCCGTTGGCTGAATGGCTCTCACATGTTCTACTGCTGCAAATTTGTGTCATCAAGGGTACCTCCTTCAGGCGTTTTAAATATACTTTTGATATTGCATATTATGATGATTTTATAACAGTGTACCTGCAATTAGTTTGTAATCATCATTTTCTGTTGCCGAGGGGTGTTCTCCATTGGTGATGATCCAACAACTGATGCTTCATTTCCGGATTAACAAGAAAGGTCAAACTGACTAAAAAATGTAAGGACATCAGCATCTTCTCTTTCTCTATTATGAGAGCATACTGCATACGAACAACCAATAATACCTTTCATGATTCAGGCTCCTGTTCTTTTTTACCCTCTGCAGTCCTGAAGGAAGAGGATACACGACCTTTCCTGTATTTTTATCGGTGTCTCCATTGTTGTACACACTTAGATACGTCCCAATAATGGAATATATTTTTGAGAAAGATATCTGTACCTACAAAGTACATCTCTACAAATAATTCACTCATTTTAAATGATACTTCAATCTGCATGTTGTTTGCAAAGCTCTAATTTTAATTTATCAAGCCTTACTATGCTTTAAATTATGCCAGTACTATATTTGATGTGTGTCCAAGTTACCAGCTATGGTATTCATCTTCTTTCTCCTTCTTTTGGTGGGTTTTATTTTGATGAGCAGAAACAGCCACCCTACCATGTACTCAGGAAAGGAACATGCTTGGTTCTTCTATCTATATTGTTTCTGTAGCTTATGTACTTCAGGTTTTCACTATTATAGTGTTGTGTCCCTTTTGAGGAAGCCATGGAAACCATGGTGTGCTTTGTGCACTACTACCTTAGTAGTTGGCCTTCAAAAAGGGACCAAGATATATGTTCATCGTAATTGCTAATATTTTCTGATTCTCTTTTGTTCTATTTTCAGTCCATAAACTGCATTTCCAGTGGGAGAGGGACGTATAAGTGCGAGAGGTACCCGTTCATCCAACGTCCTCTGCGTTGTTTGCTCTGGCTGTGCGCGTGCGCGCAATTTGTGGCTGCCGCTTCCTTGCCATTTTCCTTATTTTTGTACCTGAGAGATAAATAAGGAAGCAAGGAGAGGCTAATTAACTGGTGGGACAGTCAGGTAACTGAACTATAGTAGAGCCTCTTCAGTAAGAGAACATAAATTGATCGTGCCATAAATCTACTTATTGATCTTTATAGCCTGCACTACAGGCTGTAGAGTTAAGTTTGTACATTTTGCGAAATTGTATTGTTCCAGCTCCTCTTATTATACACTTTAACTGTCAGGTTATTTACTATGTGCAGATTTCCTTTTGGTACTCCCTCCGTCACGGTTTAGAAGGCGCGATTGGAAATTCTCTGGGACCTAGGCGGTTATCTATTGGTTGTGAGATGGACTAAAAAATAGCATTCACGCTAAGCATGCATATAGAAATAGTATATCGGAGTACTAATTAGCTATTAGAAATAAATGCAATGCGCCCTAAACCATGTCTATTGTGGAAACGCACGCAAATTTAACTGTGCCTTCTAAACTGTGACGGAGGGAGTATTGCTGATCGTGCCATAAATTTACTTATTGATCTTTTTCCGGTTATGCTAATCTTACATCCTTCTCTTATTTGTGGGCCTAATAATTATTCAAAAGGGATGCTACATGTTCCTAGATGCACCAGATCACTAAATCTGGTCTGACTTGACCTTTGTCCCTCACTTCACTCAAGATCAGAGACTTTAGTGGGAAGTTAGTTGGGGTAATTTGTGATCAAGCTTGACGTTCTTGCCTATTTTGTTCTACTTTCATTCGTATTGCCATGCCACGTAATTTCCGTAGTAGCATGGCCTTTCTTATACAGAATTTCATAACACTCGTATGTTTTTGAGGGATAACACTGCAATTTTAGATAGGTTTTTTTTGTAGAAGTCTTAAACTGAAATCCGAACAAACTTATCTCCAAAGGCCAGCATAATGGTGCTTAAAAGAAATGCTAATCTGCACTCACAATCCCTTGCGTTGGCATGGTTCAAGGATAGGTTCAGCGTGCCTGTTTGGGCCGGCACATGTTTGAGCGGCCTGTTATTATTATTTTTCCTTTTTTGTTTTCTTTATTTTCTCCTTTAAATAATCTGGTACTTTTAAAAAATAAAAATTAGAAAAAAGGGAAATTTTAAATAAAATGTTCAATAAATCATAAAATATTTATGAATTCAAAAAATGTTTGTATTTTTTAAAGTCGCGTATTCAAAAAATATTCAGAATTCTGGAAACAAATATTTGGGAAATAAAAAATTCATGTTTTTTTAAAAGTTCATGTTTAAACAAAATGTTTGTTAAAATGCTTTTTTAGAAACACCTGTAACTTTGTTGATCATTACAATTACAGGTACACTGATTTGAACCTAAGATCCAAGAAAATATAAAGTAACTCATATGACTAAGAATTACCGTGAAATCTCTTGTAAACACCTTCTTGGCGGTAGTATTCTCTGCTCGAAAAAATACTCCAAAGTCTTCGGTAAAGGGGCTACAATTAAACTGGAACAATGATGTTATCACTCTTTCACCCGCACGAACATTATCAATAATGGTTTTTGAGAGCTTGTCTTGAGTCGCCCATCTAAACAGATGAGAAGCCTTGATCGATGAATGTACTTGGGCCGGGGATGATCCCCTAGAAGTGCAGGCCATCAAATCACTATATCTTCATCATGGCGCCGATGAAAGATTTCACCTCCACAAAGAATCAAACCAACAAAAAAAGCTTAACACAGTAGCATAAACTCATCAGATCTGAATAATCGGATCTCCGAGGACACAAAACTCTCTAACCTCATGGCACTGCCAAGAGAATGAGAGAAAGTTTATTCTCACAAAACTATGATGATCACTAGGCGTTGATGAAGAATATAGAGGTCTTGAAGATCCAAGGTCCAAGATGGCGGCTAGAGGCGAGGGGCCAAAATGTTATATGTGAAGCCGCAAAATGTTGTCATGGCCTTTGAAGAGTATGATTTTTTGGAGTGCCTGAGCCAGATTGGACTTAGCTACTATAAGAAGGAAGGGGCCTCGGTCGATATCTCCATCAAATCCCGTCGGCATTGCAACTTTCGACGACACGTCCAATGTCGCTGCCGAGTTCGCAGGCGGAAGAAGAACATCCGTCGAGCCGTCCAATGTCGCCTGCGGCGGCTACACGAGAGGTATGTATCCCCTTGAAAGCAAATCAATGAATAGAAGCCCCTCTTTCAGTTATTGTTTCTGTCCCCTAGCTGGCTGGCTTTGTCTGCCACACAAGTGGGAAGTGCAAATCATTCTGAAAGTTGATTCAAGTCTGTAGTGCTTCATCAACTAGATTCATAGATGCTACACTTCTGTTAGTATGCTAAACAGTATAGCTGCTCTGCATCCAGTACACCTGCTTAATATTTGTAGTTTCGTTGATTCAGATTATCATAGGTAATTCGCATAATTGATTGTCATAATTAATTTGCATCATGTTGTACCAACAGCCAAAGGGAGTGCATGGTTCTACTTCTGTTTGTTTCTTTGTTTGCTCTGAATCAGCTGTGAAATTCACTACTGGTACTGCAGGATCCAATAAGTAGAATAAATGAACTTGGGTCAGAATATGAACAAAGCACTCAAGGTACACCCGATCCTTCATTACCTGTGAGTGCCAATGAAACCTAAACCTGTATGCATGCAATCTCCGTGCAAGATTGTAGCCGGGTACAATACTTTCAGTACTCTGCCCAAGCATAATTCTTATTGCTCCGGTCCTACAGGAATAATTCAGTATCAGGCTAAATAGGTTTAAGAATCAAACAAATTGAAAAGCATTCTCTCTTCTCTTGTAGAGTGTAACTCAATTCAATTTTCACTTCACGATAATGGCCCAAGATTTGATGTGTGACTGGCTTTTTTGTGTCGACTGAATTCTTTTGTTACAATCATCAGTGGAGATTTCTTAAAAAAATGTGGATTGGTAAGACTAAGTTCGAATTATCATATTTAATGGGTCATAATTTCTTATTCCAAAAGCAGATGTTACATAAAAATACATGATTGCTTTGATAAATTTAGATGTTACCAATGGCCATGCATGTCGTTGCTGCATGAGTTCATGTCGTCGGCAGTGGCTCGCTCGTCAACAAGGCCGATGAAATCAGGGGGAGCAGGAGCGGGTCCGGGGACGGGCACACTTGATGCTTCTTTAATTCACTACAGCAAAATACTAACAGTATCAACATCGATAACGTTTTTCGTACACATTGTCACTCCCCTGATGGCATCTCTGATACTTTGGCCCCAGATCAATTAGTTGCAGCATCACCATAGATTGCCCTCCTGTAGAGCTATAGGTTGGTGTGAGCTCGGTTTGATTTGGCCTGGTTTTGATGTCTACTGTGTGTGCGCGTGCAGGTGCCAAAGGCGTCCGATCGAACTCAGTTGGAGGCCAAACAAGTTCGGCTCTTGGACATGCCACCAATAACGCTCGATGACACGATGCGCATACTGTAAGTTTACCCCTCAGTCCTGATATATTGGTGCGAGACACCCTGCATTTACATGATATTGCTACGAACGCGTCCAAATTGCATAATTTGTTATACATGCTGCTTAACTTGATCACCGGTGTGCTGTTAATTGGACCTCAAGAATAGAGATGACACCTTACCATAGGCAACTCTTAATTATGTGCGCGTTAATTCAATTCTGAAAGTTGATTCAAGTCTGTAGTGCTTGAAGTAGATTCATAGGAGCAATTCCGTTAGTATGTGAACAAAAAGCTTATCTAGACATTTTTTAGTTCTAGATACACCCATTTTTATTTATTTTGGAGAAAAATAATTTCGAACGGAGGGAGTATGTGTGACCGGAGTTGCAGAATATGAATAGGGGAATGACCATAGATGCCAACACCTACAATGTGATTTATCTTGATAGAGGTGCACTGGATTCGTAAGTAGTTTTAGTGTTTTTTCTAGATAGCTCAAGTACTTAAGCTTTTGCAATCATGAAAAACAGAAGAAGAGACCAGTAGTCAGGTTCCATTAATCCTTCTATAGGTGTCCTCATTGATGCCTTTCCCCCTTCATTAACAGTACAATGATGCCTTCTCTGCTAACCTTCTCGGTGGTGTTGGGCGCAGACCTTGAAAGTGTATTTGCAACTTTACTCATAATACCTTTGTGTGATAATAATGCTTTTGTGTGATAGTGAGGCAATTTAGTTGCACGCCTTCAGTTACAAAAAAAGTAACAAGAGTTGTTGAAAATACGAATGGGTCATCAATGGTCGCAGAACAGGAGAGCAATTTCAATGGACAATGGAAACATGAGTAAAAGAAGCAACTAAACGGAGGCCGCTCGCCCAGAGTGTCTCGGAGGAGGATGTCACTTCCGCTGGATTGGTGGATGACTACTTCTTGGTGGTGTATGGATGTCGCACTGTATGGATCTTGAACTGTAGTTGGATAGTTCCTGGCCTCATTCCAGGAGGCTGATTGGAGCCTGGTACTTCACTTTTCTCCTTACTGATAAATGCTCTCGTTCATTAATTTGTTTATGCTCATGACATTGCATATTAGTTGTTGCGAGCCAAGCGATAGAAAAGTTTGAAACTAATGCTGCAGATGATCTTCCTTTTTTTCTTCTTCGTGACATTTTTTTTGGGTTCAGCATGTTGATAAGAACTACTCCCTCTATTTCTAAATATAAGTCTTTTTTTAGAGATTCCAATATGGACTAGATAAGGATGTATATAGAAGGATTTTAAAGTGAGATTCACCCACTTTCACCGTATGTAGTCCATATTGAAATCTTCTAAGACTTATATTTAAAAACGGAGGGGGTACTTTGTTTGTAGTCTTTGTACAACCTGCTTCGTTTAGAAGAATGTTCTATCAAGCAACCATGTCTGATATGTTCACATGAGTTCTTTCATGTGGTCGTTCCTCACATTCCTTTGCTTCCAACTATTCCAGCCAGCTGCAATGAAGTCCTCCATAGAGAAGGATTTGCAGAAAATGATCTTGGCATCCTAGATAAGCAGGTCGGGGTCAAAGCCGGTGCCCAGGGGGATCAATGGATCACCAACACGAGAAACTGAAATGGCAGGACCAGAAAAGATGGTCCCAGATCTCACTGCAGCCGGATGTGCAAGAACACATCAATGATCATCTGTGAGACTGTGACACTGAAATTTTGTCGATGGAGCATTATCTCTACTATTTAGCTTCTAGAGTCAATGACTTGTACGTCCAACTATAACAGCTAGCAGCATGGTTTATTCCCTTCTGGTTGTACGTACAATGACTTTGTAAACCAATGCTGCAAGTGTTTGTTGGGACAAGCCCAAATAGTGTTCCAATTTTTACGAAAACTAGTTAGCATGCACGTGCAACGCACGTCTCAAACAATTATCATATAAGTTCACATAGTATATTATTGAAACAAGTCTTGAAAAAAAAAATCAAAGGAATACAAAATGTTGTCATGCCGATTAAATTGTATTTTCAAATGTGAGACATCTTTGTGATCCAACAAATACGTGAAGAATCGAGTGTCCAGCCATGATCACCACCCTTTTTAAACAAACTGATTTCCGACTCTCTCCGAGATGAGTTTGCACATAATCAAAACGTCACTTCCAAGGCCATACAACTTGTATGATAGGAAATATAAGCTGACCTATGACCACAACAATTTGTATCTTTACGTAAATGAAAAACGCTTTGCAATAACCAACTGAAATGTAGAAGTGGTGAAATAAATGCGATGATGATAAAATCATTAGTCCTATCATGTTACTCTCTCCGGTCCTTTTTACTCCGCATGTTAGCTTTGTCTAAAGTCAAAGTTTGCTAAGTTTGACCAAATTTATATTAGAAAATATTAACATCTATAACATCTAATAAATATAATATGAAAATATATTCCGAGATGGATCTAATAATAAATATGTTGTTATGTGAATGTTAATAATTTTTTATATAAACTTGGTCAAAGTTGAATGGGATTGACTTCAGACAAACCTAATATGCAGAGTAAAAAGGACCGGAGGGAGTATCAGTTAACCCATTAACTGATAACATGCCATATGCAGCAGTGACTCAACAATGAATCATCTCCTCTCCTACCATGTTATTATTTAATGAGAACAACATATAAGAACCAAAGAACAATACAAACAAATCTCGATTTTGGAGAGCCAAATCAACAACCAAAGAACAACCCCTTCATGCAAAAATAGTGCTACCTCGTACAGAATGGACACTGCAACCAACAACTATAGATTCGAATTCATCCAATTAAAGAAAAAAATTCCCTGAAAATTTAATGAAAAACTTGGTTCCAGGGGATAGGAGCCCCCGCTTTCTCTTCTATTTTTCACCCAAAATTATTTTTTTGCCTCGGCCACATGTTAGCCCCCACTTACCTTCCCTGCCCCATCAGCAAGGCAGGCAATAAACACAGTATTATCATATAAGAATGCACACAACTCTATAAACAAACAAATATATGTTTTCCTTTTCTTTTTTCTTCTTTTTTCTTTATTTTGCGTAATTCTTTCACTTTCTTTGCGGAGCGTGGAGGACTGGACTTCCCAGCGTTGGCGCATGGAGGTTTGAGGTGTGGTGCAGGCGGCCGATCCGGCGGTTCCGGTGGCATGCTTGGTTCTTCATCTGCGACGAAAAGATGAGCTAGTTTGTTATATTGCATGAACTTTTCGTAGAAAGTGTGTGATAAGGTATCTACATATTAACAATTGCCGGAAAAGAAGAGTAAAAGCAACAAAAAATGCACGAAACCCATTGTCACACTTCAGTCGTACAAATCAATTTGCCCGGTGAAGAAAAATATATATATTAATAACAAGTAAACATTTAGTACTCGTGCTAGCTTATCTGATGGGATACAGTGAAGAAGCACAAAGGATAAGCAGCATTTAGCAATGATAAAAGTATATTTGATACCTAAATTTACCTGCCAATTCATCACAGATATATTTAATACCACTATACAGAAGATGACAGAATTAAAGGGAGACCCAATGATTCCAGGCAATTACATTGATCACCCTACTGACATAAGATCCAACAAAGAATCAACATCAGCTACGGATAGCAAACAATTTCTGTTAAAAGAGTAAATGAGCATGCCCATGTAGCTTGCAAATGAGCATTACACAAGCTCTTGCATTTAATTAGAACCTGGGTTAGCAGGAAGAAACAAATAAAATGTAAATAAAGAATAGCTTACCTTCAGACTTCGGTACATGATTTTTCCTAAGAAGGCAGGGAAGATGAACACAATATGTATACTCAGTAGTGGGGCTTGATGAATTAACAACCTAACAACATCAGCAAAATAATACATTAGATTCAGAAAATCATCTATTGTAGCAAGCCATGAATCGACCATTTGAATTATCTGTCGAGGATAATGACAACAACAAGAAAAACACATATTAAAATCACAGACCACAAATTGACACATAGGGTACACTCAAGTAAGTGTGAACAAATATACTTGTCAGATAGTAGTGTCATACAACAAACTTCAGAATTTAGTACATCTCTGAAATCAGGCCAAAGTCTCATAACATAAAATCGTCTTCAGTTAGTAGTGTCGTAGATCAAATGTCAGTCATCTTTCCAATCACACATATGAGTAAATTGCTTGAGAGATTAAGCCAATTCTTGCTCTGAAACAAAAAGGAAACCATATAGCAGAAAGTCAGTTGCTTTCTCCAAAATGAAAGGGAAACAAAAAAGAAATCAATCTCAAAGCTTACCGCCTGAATAATCTTGAGAATAGGAGGAGCCTTTAACGTGAAGATCCTTCGTAAAGGCCCATTAAAATATACAAAGATCATCAACGCCTGGTAGCGCAAAGCATTCTCATATGAAAGTACTCTAAATCTTACATGCTACATTTCCTCAATACATTAATTGGTCCACTTTCATGAACATCAATTCTATGGTTTCCATTGGTTGTAAGTACCATGATCTGACATTTTACAAAATTCAGCAATATTTCACAGATTGAAATGGTAGGTTATTCATCTACAAAATCAGGAGAGGAGTATGTAGCAGAGGAGTTCCCGACACGGCACGGATCGTGTAACAAAGACATCAATAATACGTTCAATTTCTGGTCCATACAGTGAGGGAAATCCTCTGCTTGCAAGAGAAACCAATCTGCTGAACCACTTGATAATGCAGTAATGAAATTTATATTTTATAGTCTGCAAGGTCAAAGAGTTTGATGAGCACGACAGAATTTCAGTGGCATTGCAATAACATTACCAGATTATATTGGTCTTGCAGAAACCACTTTACTAACTCAAATGAAAGGGGAAAAAAGCATAATGAGGATGAAGTTCTTGCACAGAATGGCACATAACAAATAGACCATGATTTTTTATGCATTGAACCTGACACTCACAAATCACGAAATACCTCTCCAGTCAGAATTATTAAAACTGCAAAATACAATATCATGATTGCCTGAGATCCGATCATGAAAGGTCAATTATCATAATCTACTTTTCATATGTAGTAAGTGGTACTCAAGGTATGGTGTCACTGTGATAGCCCACTTAAAAATAATTTCGTTAAATAGTTGCAAGCTAAAGAATTTAAGACCATCTTAAATCATTCAGTTAAATGTTTCCATGCAAAAGAGTTTCAGCCCCTCCCACTTAATCTTGTTTTACTGGCAGAGTTGGAACTCCACTCCTATGTAAACACAAACAACTGAGTTAAACATGCCACAAATGATTTTGTTACTACCTCAAGGCAGGTGTGCAGAAAGAATATTGCACTTCTTACCAATCTTGTGGATCTGAAGTTTGAAATCAACATTTGGACACTGGAACTTGCGAGCTGTGAAATCTGCCAAAGAAATGAAAAAAAAGCAAAAGTAAATGATTGAAGAAAGAGAGGCATATATCAGAATCAAAGTAGATCAAACATTGTCAATCAGTACATCCCGATACTTTTTGGTCGCTCCTAACCACAGTGCGCTCTAGGAACTATCATTCACAGATGCACGCTTCAGATTTCAAAGAACACAATTTGAAGAAACAAGATGTGAGATTGGCGACAACATCACAGTTATCGCCGTACACTCCGGGATCCAAATGTACAACGCAGAGGAAATCGTCGACCTCACCCGCGCTGTACGAAGACGTTCCACCACTCGGGAAACTGCCCTGGTCCTTGGCCAGGTGACGGTGCCGCTCTGCCTCCAGTGCAGAGCATCGGACACGGCAGCCGCCACGGCACCGTTGCGCACCTGTCCCACAAGAGCCGCCACGCCCCGCACCCAGCGTTGCATCTGTGGCCGCCCACTGCGTGCCGCGCCGCCGCCGCTGCTTGAGGGAGGAAAGGGTCCCCGCCGTCACCGGCGCAGGCCGAGCCCGCTGTGTCCTGTGCCGCCGCCGCTGCCCGAGGAAGGAGAGAGACCCCGCTGTCGCCGGCGCAGGGCGAGCCAGCTGTCTCTTGCGCCGCCGCCCGAGGGAGGAGAGGGACCCGACGCTATCGACACAGGCCGAGCTTCGTCCGGCGGCATCCTATGGCAACAACGAGGATAAGAGAGGAGGGAGGTGTGGGGAACGGCGGAGGCATGGGCTTGATCCTCCCTAGAGCAGCGGCGGTGGCGGAGGAAGGGCGATAGGAACGACAGAGGCGGGGATAGATGGACGCTACGTCCTCGCGTAGGGATTTTGATGAGTGCTACTCGGGACGGCAGAGTTTTCGTCCGCCCAGAAAAAATGCTAAACGCGATTTTGGCTCAGGGTTAGTGTAATCTAAACGGTTAGATTAAATTAAGTGATCTAATCAAGAGGCTATAATTTCTCCGTGTTGTTGTGTGTAGATTAGTCTGGATGTAGTTAGCGGTGAATATGTTTGCTTGTTTAATAGTAGTATACATGTTAATTGACTTTTATTAAAAATAAGAAAATTACCAAAATTAACCTAATTATCGATGTTTATTTAAATTGGATATAAAAATGATGCACAATGGCACATGAAGTAGATTGTGTCATTTTTTGCCCGGGGCAACGCACGAGCATTTGTATTAGTATAACGCGGCTGTTGGAGATGTTGTAAGCACATTCATACCAAAGACCAACGCTCACACGATGGCGCTAATCAATCCCTCCACCACACACATCTACCCACAGCCGCCGCCTCCACAGCCAATCCATCCAACCTCTTCTTCCTCCTCCGGCTGCTCTCCCCCTTCATTCCTCCAAACCCTAGCGCAAACCCTAATGTCCACCACCGCACACCCTCCTGCCTCCCTCTCAGGGGACTCCTCGCCGACTACCTCCGGCTCATCCTCCCCCTCCTCCTCCGCCGCCGTCGCTGGCTCCGAGGAGCCCGCGCTTCTCGGGCAAGCCACCTCGACTTCCACCCCCTCTGCTGCCGGGGATGACGCCGCCGTCCCCTCCTCGCCCCAAATGGGCATGTACTTCGAGACGGAGGACGACGCCTACGAGT
Organism: Triticum aestivum; assembly: GCF_018294505.1. NCBI lineage: Eukaryota > Viridiplantae > Streptophyta > Magnoliopsida > Poales > Poaceae > Triticum > Triticum aestivum. The sequence goes on from NC_057797.1 coordinate 310,460,267, forward strand.
TCTACAAGGCATACGCCGCCCGCCTTGGCTTCGTCGTCCGCAAGTCCAACAAGTCCAAGAACTCCCGGCACACCGTCACCCGCCGTCTCTTCGTCTGCTCCAAGCAAGGTTTCCGCCAAGAACCCAAGAAGCCTCAAGATGAGACCAACGCCACCGACGTCACCGTTGCTGCATCGCCACCGCCTCCTAGGTGCCCGGACTCACGCACCGGCTGCTTGGCGTCCCTCACCATCAAGCTACTCCCTTCGGCCAATGCCTTCCGTGTCACTGAATTTGTCGCCGAGCACAACCACCCGCTCGCCTCTGCAGTGTCCGCGGTGGCAATGATTCCGTCAAGTTCTTCGCATCACACCATTGCCGCTGCCGCAAGCTTGCCGGACCCAAGGGACGGGCCACGCCCAGAGATGCACTTCGAGACGGAAGATGACGCCTATGCCTTCTACAACCGGTACGCCGAGCATGTGGGTTTCAGCGTCCGCCGCTCATACAAGAAGCGCAAGCATGGGGTGATCGTGTCTCGTATCTTTGTTTGTTCCCGTGAGGGCGTCAGTGACCGTGCCAAGCATGATGGCCTAGCCAGTATCAGCGCCAATGCTGGTGGAGGGGCACCAGGCCCACCTAGGCCAGGCCCACCACCAACACGAACAGGTTGCCAGGCAAGAATGGTGATCAAGATCACCCCATGCCGAACATACCGGGTTGCTAAATTTATTGCGGAGCATAATCACCCACTCGCTAACTCAGAGACCGTGCACAAGCTGCGGTCCCATAAGATGAGGGCTCGAGGGCATGAGCTTGGCCCAGGGGAACTGCATCGAAGGAAGCAGGGAAAGGGTGTGCAGCTTGGGGATGCTGGTGCTGCATTGGAATACTTGGAAGGGTTGCAGGTGGGAAACCCTTCACTGTATTATGCAGTAGGAATGGCACCTGATGGGAATTTAGCTGTAAATTTCTTCTGGGCTGATGCAAAGTCAATCATCGACTTCAGAAGCTTTGGTGATGTCGTTTGCTTTGATACAACATATGGGCTGAATGTGTATGGGCGACCATTTGCATTGTTTGTTGGTGTGGACAACCACAAGCAGTTACTCGTGCTTGGTGCAGCCTTGCTCTATGATGATGGCATCCAGTCACTGAAATGGGTATTTCAGGCGTTTGATGATGCCATGCGTGATAGGCAGCCAAAGACTATTCTGATTGATGAGCGTTCTGAATGTGCCATTGCAGCAGCAGAGGTCTGGCCTGGGAGTAACCATTGCACAAGCGTGTGGCATATATACCACAGTTCAAAGAGGCACTTGAAGCAGGTGTTTGAAAGCTCGAAAAGTTTTGGCAATGCTTTGAGCCAGTGTCTCTTTGACTGTGAGGATGAGATGGAGTTCTTGTCTGCATGGGAAAAGCTAATTGAGAAACATGACATTGGTGAGAGTGAATGGCTCAGCAGACTATTTCTAGAGAAAGAAAAATGGGCTCTGCCTTATAGGAGAACTGTGTTTTCTGCTGATATTCTCAGTACTCTTAGAAAGGATAGTATGATTAATGAGCTAAAACGGGAGCTCAATGAGCAAGAAGATATTCTGCTGTTCTTCAAGCGTTACGAGACCATGCTGGAAGAGCATCGCTCAAAGAAATTGCAGGCTGATGTTGATGGAAATCAGGTGACTTTGCCAATCCCGTCCTTGCGAATGTTAAAACAATCTTCAAATGCATATACACCTGAAGCTTTCAAGATGTTCCAGGGTGAGTTTGAGGCTTACATGAACTGCATGTCCTTCCCCTGCAGTGTGGTTGGGACAGTGTCAGAGTACAAAATAACACTTGATGAGAAGCCATCAGACGCCATTGTGAAATTTGATGCACTAGATGGCTTGGCCACTTGCAGCTGCAGGAAGTTTGAATCTGTTGGAATCCAGTGTTGTCATGTACTAAAGGTACTTGATCTCAAGAATATCAAGGAGCTCCCAGAACAATACATTTTGAAGAGATGGAGGAAAGATGCCCGCTCTGTTAGAATGGGAGAAGAACCTAACTGTGGATCTAGCAGTATCATGCGGTCATCTTTGGATGTTCGCTTCTCTAACATGTGCCGTATGGTTAGCCTTATAGCTTCAAGGGCCGCCAAATCTGAGGAGGCAATGTCATACATTGAGAGTCAATCAAGCGTTCTTCTGAAGCATCTGGATGAAATTCTACAGACAAGCTATCCTGAGAATGGAAACCATGATGTTGCTTCAAGTAGTCAAGCAATTTCTTTTGTAGGAAATCATCCTGACCATACAACACAAGCAAGAGCAGTTGCAGATACAGCGAATGGTATAATGTTTTAACATTCCAACTCATTATAGTTTAGCATGTTATAATGGAGGGGGCAGATTGTAGGTTGCGAGACTCCTAAATTGGACTGGTGGATGCTTGGCGGGCAGGCATCAAAACTATGTTGAATTTTAACTCAGTCTCTTGTCCTCTGTGTTGTTACCAACGTGTTTCAAGTCTCTATTTTCTAGTCATGTGAGGACTTCCCTGATACACCAACATGGGGAGAAGACCACCACAGCCGGCGGACAGGCTAGGGGCAGTGAGGCTAAGGGCTGGCGTCCTGGCTATGCCCTGCCCATTATGTTAGGAGATACGAGATTGTGTTAGTTTAAGGTAAATGAGATTGTGTTAGTTTAAAGTAAGTTTGGATTTGATCTCTAGATAAATCTGTCAGGAAACCCCTCTGTATATGAGGATGCTTTTGTCAATGAAGAACGGGCAACAAGTATCTCCAATCCCTTATCTCTTTTCTCAGTGCAACCCTTTTGCGCGTCCCCCTCCAGACCGTGGGCTGATGTGTAATTACCAGTTGTAGAATGGCAGAGGCAAATAGAGCTCTTGCACATTTTCGTTAATCCATGAACAGAATCTATGTATGTAGACACATGGATCCGTACGTCTCGATCGGAAAAGAATCAATAGAAGGAGAATCGGACGATATCTTTCTCGAAACAAACAAAAAGGAAAAGAAAGAGAAAACAGAAATCATGATCAATGCTGTCTAGGGCATGACAGTATATGAGACGAAAGCAGAAAACATGCTGATGCTTATTGCCTAATGCCTGCAACCACCCACTCGCCATGCTAAAGTTTGTGTGTGCCCAGTCAGATGTTTGACATGCAGATTAATGCTATTTACCGAGAAGCTTTTCTTTGTTGTTGCACATAGCCGCCACATATTCTATAACAAGAAACTGGAAGCTCTGTTAATTCTGCAGCTTCTGTGGTTTGTATAACATGATATTGCCGAGATTGGGGTGAGCTCATCTAATTGCTTTACCGTTGACCTAATTTCCTGACAAATTTTGAGTCATTTTCATATGAGCTCATCTAATTGCTTTACCGTTGACCTAATTACTGGTTCTGACTTAAGTTTAAATTTGTGTGTGTTGTGAACTTTTGACTTCTGAAACTGTTAGTATTCAGGATATTACATGATATTGTTCATTCAATTACCATGTGTTAATTTGTACCTTCCTGTCAAATTTATTATTTTGATGAGTACTTTAAGTGGTTACTGATAATTGGTTTGTTTCTTGACAAAATATCAGGACTGACATCCTTGTTGGGAATTTCTGCTTATCCTCCAGTGGACAATTGAAAGGTTCAGTCGGTTCCTTGTAGTTTTAGCCAAATCTATGTTGAAGTATGGCTATGTACAGTACTTATATGTTGCCATGTTGATGTAAGCAAGTATATCCTGAAGACCTTGCTGTTTCCAATTTGGTAAGACTGGTGCTAATTATAATCAATTATTATAAGAGTATGATTGACTTCATTGCATTTATTCCATGAAATGTGATGATTGGTTGATCAATGATCTCTATCTAATAAACAAGGACTGGTGTCTTTTGAAGACAGTTGGAGAAGAGCTGCTAAATTGCTCGTGCTATATTTATTCTCCCATGTGCAATTTAAAAATGCACACAGACTAGACAGGTAAGCACAACCATGACAAATTACCACAAATACTTCACAAGATTATTCATGACGAGTACATAAGAAATTCATATTTTCTCTGTATGCTGTATCTAAGTTCTGTATAAAACTACTGCAGCTGCACTTGCATGTCAGAATCATTTATGTCCCCTGCTGTCCAGTTCTGCGGTACTCCCTCCGTTTCACAATGTAGTGCGCCCACGCTTCCTGTACCACAGAATTCGTATTTTTGCTCTCGCTGCAGTTGGTCTTGTTGGTTAAATTTATGGTCAAACTTAGATCTCGGAAAGCGTGAGCGCTCTACATTGTGAAATGGAGGAAGTATTATGGTTGTCAGAACTAGCCATTTCTGGTCACCACTGCAGGAAGCTCTACTGCTAAACAGCATCCTTATGGACAGGGGCCAGTTGGCATGTCTGGTTCACAGTCTGCATCCAGCCATCAACAGGTATTTAGTACTGTGAATTTTATGCACATGGAAAGCTTTCTGTATAATTTGGTGTAAATAATTCTATGCATGATTTACACAGTTTAATTAGTGTTTACGTCACAAAGATGGACTGTGATGATGTCCTTGCTGCCTTGTTGGACTGTGATCTCAAATTCTAGGTAGTAGAGGAAATTGCTGCGTTCAGTAATCTTGAAGACAATATTCTTATCTTGGTAGCTACATGAAACCCTGTAGCAGAGAGATAACAACGAAGCTGCAACATGTCAGTTTTGTTGTTAACTCATTTTTCAAGATCAGAACTAGCGTACTTTTCAGTTTTGCCTCTTTTTTTTTTCCTTTTGCCATCTGATGAAAGCAGTCAAGTGTCGTGCATGCAATAATTTGAGGCAGGTTTCTTATAACAGTCTGATTTTTGACCCTTTCTTCTGATGTTTTTGTCTAAGTTTTTTTTTTCGTGACTATGTGGTCTGGAAACTGAAGAAGATGACCTTTTCTTTGCTTCCAGAGTGGTTTGTCAATCTCAAATCCTTTTCTAGACCTTTCCATTTCCACCTTGGACCTAATCCCAATATTCTTTTTCTAGAGAATATTCTTCCTTTTATTAAAGGAATAACCCAATTTGCCCTAGGTTGTGAAGCAATCTATATTTTTATCACTCCCAAAAATTCCCAAATAATTCTCATAAATTGTTTGGGTCATATCTTCCTCAAATATGGAAAAATATTTCATTGGCCATGTTTCCCATCATGCTCAATTAATTCCTTTCCTATTCTGTCCTATGCTCAATTAATTCCTTTCCTATTCTGTCCTGAATGGCAGTTGTGAAGCAAGTGTCAATTATCTTTACCCTATTGACCCCAAACTTTTTGGACACCTATTCATGTCCAAATAATTGTCTCATGCCAAAATTTAACTTAATTTGTCTAGTAAATATTCCTGAGCAATTTTTTAAAGTTCCCGTCTAAGGGAATTGATTGTGAAGGAAGTACAGGCTAGACATATCCAAATGAGTTGAAATTTTGCAAGGTCCTTCAGATGATCAAATAATGACTCTTCATCAAATATGAGCTCATATAACTCAACTATGTGAGCCCAGCCCCAAATCTTAGTTTCTGGTCAGATTTTCAGTTTGTGAAGCAACCATATTTTATATTGCTTCATTTAAGCTGAAAATTTACTAGGGCATTCTCCTATCCATATAAACTCTCCCCACCAAGATTTAGCTCAATCCATTACATCATTTGCTTTGTGCAATTTTTCTAAGTTTCTGTCCAGAGCAAAGCTATATGAAGCAAGTGCTATTTTGGTTCATCCAAATAACATGAAACTTTTTGAGCATCTTCATATCTTCAAATCATTGGGCCATGCCCAATTTCAAATCAACTTGCCTCTTCAAATGAGTGCATCATCTAAATCACCTAATCTGGCCAGTATGGCAGTTTCTACAGCAATCCTCAGCTAAACCTCTCCTCTTAGTCTGATTTTTGGTAACCAGAATCACCTTAGTGATTAATCATGCTATGCCAAATCTCAGAGCCTAAATCCTCTCATGTGAACCACGGAGGGCAACAAACACCTTCCCGTTGATCTGCTTTGGAGCTAGGTGCAAATCTCTTCTTTGCCCCTGGACCCAATTATTTCTTCAGATAGATTAAGGGCACCATGGACTTTCTGCTAGACACCAATTTGGGCGCCAGTGAGCATTGAATGCCCAGGGTCACGCGGTGACCACTGCCCTGGCATGCCATGGCCGCGAGCTGGGTAGTGTTTTGCTCGGGCCCCTCCTCCTCTCGTCGTCTTCGCGCTCGTGAGCATGTCCAACAGGTTCCCCGCGTCGTCGCCGTCCTCCTGGAGCCATCTTCCCCTCCATAAGCCTTTCTGTCAGCGCTCGTCGTCGTTCGCCCACGGGATCACTGTGTCCGACAGCGTTTTAATGGCGCTCGGCCTCTTCCTCTGCTCCCACTTGGCTCCTGCTGCCCCGTGCTCCTCTGTAGCTCGTCTGTTCTCCCCTCGCCGCCTTCCCCGCGCCTCCCCGTGATCACTGCCGTCGCCAGGGCCTCGGCCGGACGTGCCTGGCAGCACCCGAGCTCGTGCCTCTTGCCCCGGCTATATATAGCCATCCCAGTGGCCTCCCGAGCTCATCAGCCTCCTCTCCTCCCTTCTCTAGACCTCCCCAGCCTCTCACCCGAGCTCGAGAGCCTCTCCTCGACCCCCATGGCCACCGTGCCCGCCGTCGGCCTCGGCCTAAATTGGCTCAGCACCGGCCTCCCTTCCTCATAATTTCACCACCAGAACCACCACCGCACTCCGGCGACCATCCCCACCTACTTGCCTTGTCACCGAAGCCACGTTTGGCCACCGCCCCACGAACGTCCGCCGCCACTCCGTCCTCTGTTGTCTCCAAGTCGCGGCCGTCCTAGCTTTCCTCGGTGTTCGTTATCTCTTTGAATGGAAGCGGCGTGGCCTCCCAAGCCCACCGGTGGCTCCGCCCTCGCCGAAGATGGCCGGAGCCGGCCGACCCGTCGCCGGTGACGCGCCTTCCCCTGCCTCCGCTGTCACGTGCGGGAGCAGGGCGAGGAAGAAGACAGAGGCCAGGCGGGCCCACTCCCCACGCGACCCCACCTGGCAGCCACACGCGTTGACCCCGCCCCTGCCACGTCGGATAAGTGGCGACGTACTTCCAATGAGTACGCTTTCTATTTCTGGAAAGCGTATTTTGCTTCTCCATCAGGCAGAGTGCGTTTTCTTTTATTGAAAGCGTATTTCTCTCTGTTTCAGTCTAGAATATGTTTCTCCGAGGCAAAGGCGTATTTCCGGAAGTGCGCGTTTTGTTTTTCCGGCTGAGGGCTTGTTTGTGATGATTTTATTTACAAATGGGTCCTTGGCAGAAAAGCAACTATATCTTTTTGCTCGTAACTTCGATTGAGGTGAATCCAAAGCCCACTTCTTCGTTTCGTCGAGCCCGTTTCGATGGAATCATTTTCACCATGTTTTGAAATTTTGAAAATGATCAGTTTGCCCTTGCCCCTAATCAGGCCCCTTTGGGAGAGAAACTTTTCCGGCGATTCCTTTCGCGGTCTTTCCACACTTCTCCCCGGAGCCTTCTTCATCCCCAGGCAAGCCACAATACCCACTTGCATGATAGTCATGCAGTAGCCATGGTTTTTAACTTGAATATTTAATCAATGTTTGCTCGTTTAAAATATGGTTACCGTTGTTCCGGTGATGCTTAGAGTTTCATGTTCACTCTCGTGCTATGTTGTCTTGCACTTGGTTATCATGTATTCCTGCTAGTATTCCTTTCATATGCTTATGCTTGCTAGTAGTACATGTTGATGTCGGTGATGGTCTTCGGTGCATGACTATCATCTGTTCCGAGTGCCGTCGTTATGCATGTTCCATTGCATCCCGTTGGTTAAATGCCTGCATGGTAGCATTGTTGATATGTTGTTGCATGATATTTATTGTTGATGCTAGTGGTCATGCTATGTTTCTGAGAAGTGTATACTTGTGATGTTCATGCTAGTCAGTATGCCATGCTCAGTCAGATATATGATTTGTTGTTGTATTGTTAAGAAGTAATGATGCCCAACCATGCTTATGTTGATGTCATACTCATGTATTGTAGTTCCATCATGTTATTTTCATACGACTCGGCTTATTGCATTCAAGTTTAATCGACTTAATTGAACTTGAACAACTGTTGGCTGAGTCATGGTGCCACTATATCGGGCTGACAAGTGCAACCACATTTGACTTTATGGGGAGGCTGGTAGTCGTCCGTTGTCATGCCTTTTGTCGGTGCCTCCAACGAGGTAAGGTTATGGGCATGTGTTACACTGGTTACACTGGCCGGTAAGCAGACATAACCTTGTGAACTCGTTGTTGTTATGGTACAGTGTCCCCGTTTGAGACTGTTTATTTGCCACGACGGTGGTAGTTTTGCCTTTGGTAGGCTGGGCCACCCAGGACTAAGCCCAGTGGGGAGTTGGTCGGAGTGGCCATAAGAGTGTCATGGCAATGGGTGAATTCTGTCGGAATGCCGTTGGTCCACCCGAATGGGAGTGCGAGGCCATGGATTTCGTGGTGTGGGTAAAGTGCGCTACCTCTACAGAGTGTATTAAATTTATCGATAGCCGTGCCCGTGGATAAGGGCCCAATTTGTGTCCGTCACACTATGGGTCAACAGTAATAATAATAACTTGCTTAACAACAACCCTTGTTCGATGATGAGAAAGAGATTGGTTGTGATCAAGAGAGGATCACGGAGGTATCGTGGATACCAGAGTTGGTTGATCATTATGTGATCGTGAGATGATCACCGTGATATCGAGGATACCGAGTTGTTGGATATTCGTGATGTGTGGGTATCATGGGTAAAGATCAAGCTTCTTGTGGTCATTTAATGATTACTATGGCATTGTTTATACCAAACTTGATTTGATTCTGAGATGATCGTGTGATGTCCGAGGCTGGTAAATGATGCATATGATGGTTATGAGATAACCCGAGCAGAATAAGTGGCGTATATAACGTCGTCAGGTTGCATGATAGTATCATCATGTTCATATGTTCATTCCATGCTCATATTGTTCTAGCTGTATCATGTTCATGTTGGTCATGCCATGTTATTCTGATGATCTCATGATAATCCCTGCTTAACCTGCAATTGTCATGCTGTTGTTTGTCTTGGATGTTTCTGGTTATTGTGAGCTTGCAAGTACATTCAATATATTGACCTGGTGTGTCATGCCAGTTTGCAGGTCATGCCGGAATTGATTGTTTGTTTGCCGTGGATCCCTTGTTCGCGAGTTAGGATAAGCGTTCCAGTCAGAGTCCCTGCGTAGTGGAGTTCGTTGTTCCGCTACTAGAAGTTATTCTGCTGTTTCGAGTTGTTTTGCTGCTTGCATAAAGTAACAGTGGCAAGCGTAGTGTCGTCGTGCCGATGTAATTTCTCGTTATATTAGAACCCCTTGTACCCAATATAGATTGTAATAAAGAGCTGATTTGTTCTATACTAAGTAGTGCCGTATTTCAGAAGACTTCTTCTCTATTTCTGGTCTGGAATACGGAACGATCCGGTTTCTCTTAGCCGGGGTTGTCACATTTCTTGTATTCACGCATCTTCTGTACTCAGTTCAACACGACCAAGGGCAAGCAGCGCTTCACCACCATCCGCACTCTAAGCCATAGGCTGAGGATGAAATTAGAGCCGTCACTCCACACCGAGTGAGTGATTACGATTGTCACACCATTTGCAGAGCAGTAAGGATCCGTGCACCTCACATGTTGGATATTGGCATTTGTATCTGAAACAGAAAAATGGTGTTATGATTTACGCAACCTGGGGCACCACCACAGATGGATCCGATAGCATGTGTTGGCACGTTGCAGCCTACCCCATTCCTGTAGAGGCTTGCCGATGCAGAAACATCGAAGTTGTAGTGTTGCCTGAAATGTGCCACTCACATGCTCCATCTGAAAGTATATGTCAGAAACAAGTAGTAGTATTTTCTTTTTTGACAACATGTGACCTCCACAATTTTAGCAGCATATCTCATATTGAGATATGCAATACTTACTTTTGATCCCTTTTGTATCAGAACTAGGGTAATATGCCGCTTCTGAAACGATGAAGTTTGCATCTACAAACACCATGGAGAGGAAAGGCAGCAGAAAAAACATAGATGTGAGATGACAATGAAGTGGAAGAGCCATTTGTGATAAGGGGATGCAGCAACAAGTTTTGGAAATGGTGCATGCAAGAGGAAGATGGAACCATGTATGTTTATAGCCGCTGTGGGTTTCTCATGAGTCTAAGATTTGGAAACCTTTGCCCTTCGGTTTTGAATGGCTGAAACATGGGATTGGAGACATTTTTCTCTCTGGTGTATATGTACCTGCAACTTCTTGTTCATCCTATGCTGTATAAGCTGTAGTTCATGTAAAATAGTATTTTGACCTTTTGCACCTCTTTGTACTATATACTTATTCGGCCTGTTTGAAGATATTGTTGTGGGCTGGTGGATTGACAATGTCCGATGACTCCGTCCCAAATAGAAAGGCCATGGCCTCGCTCACAATGCTTGCATCATGGACAATATGGAATAAAAGGAACACAAGAGTCGTTCATCACAAGAGCACCCCACCGATGATCCTTCTTCATAATATAAAGAATGAAGCGAAGCTTTGGGTCATTGCCGGGGTGAAAAAGTTGGGATTAATCTATGCCATTGCCGGCACGAAAAAGTTGGGATTAATCAATGCCGGGGTGAAAAAGTTGGGATTAATCAATGCCATTGCCGAGGCGAAAAAGTTGGGATCAATCAATGCCATTGCCGGGGCGAAAAAGTTGGGATTAGTAATGTCGGGGGAGTAATGACTAAAGACCTAATGTAATATATTTGGGGCCATGGGCCATGTAACAAGCTCCATTCCCTCTTAATTAATGAATGAGGCAAAAAAAAACTACCTCCATTAAAAGAAGATATTGTTCTCGAACTAGAATCTAGAGCAAGAAAGATCTGTAGGGAAGGTGGAACTCAGACTGAAATGCACCCGGATGAAAGATAACATTGGAAAAACTACTCATACAAGCACACACTCCCTCCTTCCCAAATTAAGTGTTTGTACGACTGTATTTTGGTACCGAGGAATTACTTTACGTGATAGATAATGGACAATACTTGTACATGGAACATAGATAATGGGCAATACTTGTACATCGAACAGATTTGGAGCAGGGTAGTTAGCACAATTCAGTCATTCATACTTCTACATCGAACAGATTTGGAGCAGGGTAGTTAGCACAATTCAATCATTCCAAACGTGCCTTCAAAACCAGCGAATTCCTGCATGGTTTAGGGGCTGTTTGAATTGTGACTATATTTGTCATATATTGCCACATTATTTTTGCCACACTTGCCTAACTTAATTGCTCAAATTGTTAGCTACACTTTGGCTTGTCTAAGGGAACCTTACCACACCTTTTGTGTCTATGACAATGTGGGATTCACTTCTCATAATTATTATTTTTGCCTTAGATGTGGTAGAACCAAACACCCACCTAACTTGATCAAACTTGCCTAAGATGAGGTGTGGCTAAGGCCCTGTTCGGCCATCCTCCACGGAGCGGAGCGCGCGGAGCAGCGTTTAATCAACTCCGCAGATTATAACTGGATTGCCGCTCCGCTCTGGCGCGGAGCCGAGGGAATCCGAACGCGGCCTAAATGTGGCAAGATATGGCTAGAAACCAAACAGCCCCAGTTGCCAATGGCCTCGTGCACCAAGGTTAAGAGATTAGGAAAAAGATGGGAGCTTGGAAAGGAGGAAATACATTGACCATGATTTGGGAACTAGAGGGGCTACAAATTAGTTTACTCGTTGAAGCCATCTCTCCCTTTTGCCAACGACCGTATGATGTTAGGCAAGCGGTCAACTTGCTGCTTCCAAGTCCCAGTTAGAGACACACGACATAAGATATGACCGTTGGGAGAAAACAGGAATGCAAGTTCCAGTTATTATTGCAAGTACCTCATCAACTTCAAATGTGACAGACAGGGAGCTGCGAGCCTATCCCGCACTACCTAGTGTACCTCTGACAGCATTAGACAACTAAAAACTGGGACCGGTCTTGTGTTCTATCACGTGATCGATCGCATTAAAACAATCGTGAGACTCAATGCTCGTAGTGGAGGTGGCTATATTTCCAAAGATCGAAAGAATAGCCTAAGGTAAATTGCACATGATGAATGAGCATGTATTTTACAGCATGAGTAGAATTCTAGTCTTTCTTGTACACTACTGTTGGATAAACTGGATTCCACATGTTGTTCTTGACATAATCAACTGTTTCTTCCTGCAACACAAATTTTTTGCTCAAAGTTAATCAACTATAACATAATCATAAATCCTGGATGAGCAGTAAGGTGATTTCCTACCTCGCTCAGTCTTGCAAGCTCGCGTGCATCCATGTCACGGTATCCCTCAGCTAGGTCGTCTGCAACAGCTTCCCTCACAACTGCTGCCGCCACCTCCTTAGTGATGTCACGTATTCTGAATGTAACCATATATAATCAATAGGCATATAACACGGAAAACTGAAACATTGATTGTACGAGTATATAACCTGGAGGTTGGAGGGTAAATTATCCCTTGGAGAACCTCCTCCTCTTTCATGTATGAAGCCAAGCTAAGCAATTTTCATGGTTAATAAAATAAACTAGATTAAATAAGCAGCCTGTGTCAAAAGATGACAGGTCAAGGAAGTCACCGCTCTGCCGCCGCCTGAAGCATTCCATCAGAGACAATCCGTGCACCAGACAACAGGGTTCCAAGTCCTATTCTGCACAGTGGTCAAGCAACGGAAATGAATCATAATTTGCACAAGAACCAAGTCTCGTTGCATATATATAGTTTACAATAGTAACAGGACTAACCCAGGAAAGAGATACATGTTATTCCCTTGATTAGAGTGGCCGATCTTTCCATCACCTGCAAGAGAATCAGTATAAGCTACTCAGAGTAACATGTTACAGATTGAGTATCTCCGCAATTCATCAAATCATCACAGTTTTGGTTACGCAATATGTTTGATCCGTTGCATTAGCTGATGCCAAGCATAGTAAGATATAACTGACACATTATGACATAGTGATGCTCAGCTGACGTTGGAAGGGGCACCACAAAAGGAAGGACGCAAGACTGGACAGACATACCAAGATCCACATCGTCAAATGGGCTTCCACTGGAAAATACGACCTTCTCACCAATAATTGAGAAGGCTTCTTCAGGTGTACATTCAGCTATAATATGTAACCAACACAGAATTAGATGGCAGCTGTAAAGAAAACATTAGTAAACTTTCATATCACAAACCATTCTTAGTAGGATTTGACATCGCAAAAATTGCTGGTCTGGAAGAGGACGAATCTTTTACTGCTTCTAAAACCTGAAGGTACAAAGAACCCACCACAATCAGCGGCATCACTTCAATTGTTGACCATTATCAAAAAGTCAAAATAGCAGACATCATGCAACTAATGATTTAATCTAATCAACGAGCGCCAAACTGGTCCTGATGCAAGGTCCATAACTTCAGATAAACATAGGATTTGCAGGGGCCCTATAGACCCAGAAAAAAAAAGACCTACTCCCTCTGTAAAAGAGTGACCTAAAACGTCTTATATCTTTAGTGACCTAAAACGGCTTATATTAGTTTACAGAGGGAGTACAACCTAAGGGTACTATAAATATAACGAATTTCATTATTTAACTAACAACAGTCCGGACATAACTGGGAAGTTAATGGCTCTGCCATCTGCAACATATTAAATGCCCTGTCATATAACTAGTCACTGAAACTAGTGGCGGTAACAACAATAGGACACAGATCATGAATTAGCTTATGGCTTTAGCTTCGGTGAAACTTGCTTGGAATCAATGCTGAACAAACTTGGCATGCAGTTATTGTAAAATATTATACCTCCTTTGAGAACAAACCACCAACAGCAGATAGTCCAAGTATGACATCAGGCTTCACCTTTTTAACCTGTTCGATACACATGGTACAGTATAAATAGTTGAGCATCAGCAGCACCAAAACTTGAACTCAAAACTATAGAGGATCAACACTAAATAATGCATGAGCTGGACAATCTTGAATTCTAATGGGGTCATTTGGAGCTTCAGTAATATATCCTACTGCTACTATTCATATGCATCAGTCTTAAACTCCACATGTCTTATTCTTTCATGAACTGAATTTTATTTCGGTAAGGTAAATGTGAATTTTAAACAGACTTAAGGCTGGCTTTTCGATGGAAAGCTTATACTGATATAACTTGACAAATGCAATATATCGTAAATAAAGTTCAGGGAAAATGTAAAAGAAACACACAGTACCATTGGTGGCGGCACCAGACCGGAAGAGGTTAAAAGTTGTTAAGAGTACTATTTATATAGCCATGTAGCCTTTTGTATTTACCCCGTTGTATAAGGGGCTTTCTGCATATCCTACACCTGTACATGTATATATACTGGCCTATGGCCTCATGGGATTACAAGTTGCATATTTCCTAACATGGTATTAGAGCCCTAGGGTTTTTTTTGTAACAGTTTTTTTTTTTTGCGATCTGAGTTATACTCCCACATGGAATGTGGACTTTGTGAATGACATTAGTTCTAGGCCACACAAAATTCGTGAAAGACATTACAACAGCGAATACCACATAATACAAGCACTGGCTGTAGGGAGAGATCGCTAGAGATAGTAGTATTTCTGAACATTTTGCATCTAGGTTCATTTTAAAACTCATTAAAAAGAGCACTTCTAAAATATTCAACTATACTTAGCGAATAAGCTAGAAAAAAATCTTGCTAATAGTGAATAAACTCTGGCATGCACATATTACCATGCATGGATCTTGGTAGTCAGTAAGATGTATGCCTAACAGTACATATGCTGTGAAAAGAACCATCTATTATAATCTAATATAATAAATATAAACTTTAGATAAATACCACTTCAATCAAGCTTGCACCCTCATTTAGGCCTTGATGAGTTAGCTCACTCTTTCTCCTAGCAAAAGGACGTGCATCTGGGTCTATGTCTACACGTTCCTCTGTTATTAAACCCTGGCCAAAATAGAATAGAGATAATGTAGTAAGGTTTACAAAAGTGCATGCAAGGAAGATCAATCGTGAAGATACAAAAATTCTAGACCGTGTCAAGTGTCAACACATTGCCAAATTATTCAGCTTATGATTGGCTGATAAGCATGATAATCATTCACAAGCAATGTGATAGTGGAGTGGACTTTGATAGAACATGCAGTTAATTTTTGATAGAACAACAGAGTAGTGTAATCCTTACTGAAACTATTATCATACAAATACAAGAAAACTCCAGCAGGCATAAGAAAAATTCTTAGGGATCCGACTCACATGAGCATCGACTATCCAGAATTGGCTCCTAGCACTCTCAAAAGCAATCTCGTTGTTTCCCAGCATCCTTGCCATGGTCCTGCTTGCAGCATTCACAACACCAATCCCAGCACTGCAAAAGGTGAAATGTAATTAACGTCATACTTCTGAAATGCACTTGATCAAAGGTTATGATAATTTTTTGATCTTTATTGATGTAATCAAGTTTCAGTAACATCATAGTTAGTGCATAGGATCAATTCAGTCATTAATCATGAAAGAGTTACACTCTAATTTTGTAATAAGTTCTGAAACATTGGACATGATCCGAACCTGCCAGCACCTGCGACAACAATCTTTTGCTTTGGGAAGTCTATCATTGGCCTTCCTTGTGCTCTTACAGCTCCAAGAAGACCAGCTATTGCAACGCCAGCAGTTCCCTTTGTACATAAATAATAGTCATCTCAAGTCTGATAAGTTTACTCCATGAATTTTCAAATATATTGCACATTGTGAGTGAAAAGGATTAAGTATATAAGCCAACAAAAATATCAAAAGAAATGACTATGCTATTCTTATTTAAATATCTTGGATATGGAAGAGCGAACAGTTTGTGGTTCTATTCTTATAAAGGTGGGAAGATGTGATAAACGACGCCAAGAAAGGAAAAATAGCAATAAACCTTCTGAAAAAAATCATGTGCATGCATTAATTTCTGACAGTGGATACGAAAAACCATAGACCTTATAAAAACAAACAGAGTACTATTTCAATTGATCTTTTTTTATCCGAGAGACCGTGGGATGCCCCCGCAGTATTTTTAAAATTATTTTTCGAGAAAACGCAAAAGCTTTGCGTTTCTTTGCATTGAAAAGGGGGGGTTCAGTTACAATCATCCGAGGATGTGCAGGTTACAGCCGGTTAATTAGTGCACATCCCAGGTTTGGGGCAGCACAAGTCGGAGGCCAGGTGCCCCTGCTGCCGCCCATGAGCGGGCCTCGTCCCTAATGCTATCTAGTAGTGTGTTGAGGGAAGGCGCCGCATTATCAAAGACGCAGCTGTTTCGGTGCTTCCAGACCATCCAAGGCACGAGCAACGCAACAGATTTCAGGGCCTTGCGCAGGGTCGGCGGCGTGTCTTCGTTGGCCTGTCTCCACCAGTCCGTAAGCGATAGTTCCTGCGAGGGGATCGGGGCCGGGATGCGAAGCCAGGCCAGTGTCTCGTGCCATGCCTGACGGGCGAGAGGGCATTCCAGCATGAGGTGTCGCACCGTTTCCTGCTGCTGGTCACATAGGAGGCAGCGGGGGTGATGCTGGAGGCCATGGCGAGCCAGCCTCTCAGCCGTCCAGCATCGGTCCTGGTCGGCCAACCAGTGGGAGAACTTGACTCGCGGTGGCGCCCAGCATTTCCAGATCAGCTTCCATGAGTGGCAGGCCGTTGCTCCATGGAAGGTCGCCGTGTAGCAGGACTT
This sequence comes from Triticum aestivum, assembly GCF_018294505.1. Lineage (NCBI taxonomy): Eukaryota > Viridiplantae > Streptophyta > Magnoliopsida > Poales > Poaceae > Triticum > Triticum aestivum. The sequence continues at coordinate 310,477,087 of NC_057797.1, forward strand.
CGCAGAGTAGTTGCCGCTCGCTGTCCAGCGCCAAATCAACTTGTCCGGTGTGGTGGAAAGCTCGGTGCGCTGCATGATCTGCCAGAGTTGCAGATACTGACCAATCTCGTGGAGGCCTAGGTTTCCTTGGATGTCGTGTGCCCAGGAGTTGCCATTGAGCCCATCCGCCACAGTTCTCGTCGTCCGTCGTCGCTTGGGTATGCAGCCGTATAGGTTGGGCATGAGCTCGCGCACGGATCGGCCGCCAATCCACCGGTCCTCCCAGAGCAGGGCGGACAGCCCATTCCTGAGGATCGTGAACGTGGATGCCCAGAACAGGGCTCGTTCCGTGGGCGAAAATTGGAGGTCGAGCCCTTGCCAAGCTCGCTCCGGGTCCGTTCTGGAAAACCATAGCCAGCGTAGTCTCAGGGCAAGGCCGGCCCGCTCGAGGTCTCGCACGCCAAGGCCCCCGAGCTCGATGGGGCGGCACACTCTGCTCCAGTTCACATGGCAGTGCCCACCATTGGCAGCGGCACGGCCAGCCCAGAGGAAGCCGCGCTGGATCTTCTCGATCTGCTTGAGGGTTTTTTTTGGGGGCGCGAATGCAAGCAGTTGGTGCACTGGGATGGCACACAAGACTGACTTGACCAGCGCGAGGCGCCCGGTTTTAGTCATCAGCCAGGCCTTCCATGTCGGCAGGCGCGCGCCGACCGCGTCCACCATGGGCTGCAGCTGGGCGGCAGATGGGCGGCGTGTGGACATGGGTATGCCAAGGTAGGTGATTGGAAGGTTCGCCGTCGGGCAGCCGAGGTGTGCGATCATCTCCGTGGCCGCTTGGTCGCCGTGCAGGATGGTGGCGGAGCTTTTGGTGAAGTTCACCGTCAGGCCGGAAGCCCTGCCGAACAAGGCGAGGATTTCCTTGATCGCAGTGGTGTCCTCCACCGTGGCGTGGCAGAAGACCATGACATTGTCGGCATAGAGGGAGATCGCCGGGATGTGATGACGTGGGTGTAGAGGCTGCAGGATGCCCAGGCTGTGTGCGCGTCGTAGGAGCCGTCCCAGAGTGTCGACGGCGAGCACGAAAAGCTGCGGGGACATGGAGTCGCCCTGCCGGAGCCCTTGTCGATGCCATATGGGGGGGCCGGGCTCGCCGTTCAGGAGGATGCGCGTGCTGGCAGAGGACAGGAGGATGGCCGTCCACTCCAAGAATCTGTTCCCGAATCCATACTGGCACAGCACCTCAAAGAGGAAAGGCCATGATAGGGAGTCGAAGGCGCGCGTGAGGTCGAGCTTGAGCATAACTCTCGGAGCTCCCAGTTGGTGCAGCAGCTTGAGTGATTGCTTGACGAGGACGTAGTTGTCGTGCAGGCTCCTTCCCGAGATGAATGCATTTTGGTTGCGGCTAACCAAGTGGTCCAGCTTGGCCCCAAGTCGTAGTGAGAGCACCTTGGCGAAAATTTTGGCCACGAGGTGTATCAGGCAGATCGGCCGGTAGTCGCATAGCCCATGAGCGTCGGCGTGCTTGGGGAGCAGCGTCAGCAATGCCTGGTTGAGCTTGTGGAACCCCCTTCCTCGCAAGTCATAAAGTTGCTGGAACACGTCAAGGAGATCTTGCCTGATGATGGTCCAGCATGCACGGAGGAACTCCGCTGTGAACCCGTCGGGGCCCGGCGCCTTGCGAGCGGGAAGGCATTTGACAGCCTCCCAGATCTCCTCCGCGCCATTCAGCGCGTCGAAGTCCGCAAGGTCAGTCGGCTCAATGAGCTGAGACAGGTCCAGGGCGTGCTCACGGGTGGTCGCCGTGCCAAGCAAGGCCTCAAAGTGAGCAAAGGCAGCCTCCGCCATGTCAGTGTGGTCCGTGAGCACCCTGCTGTCCGAGACCAGGCTATAGATGTGATTCTTCTGCCGACGGAATGAGCACTGCCGGTGGAAGAAACTGGTGCTAGCGTCGCCATCTTTGAGGTTGGCAATTCGGGAACGCTGCCGGGCGATCGTGCGCTCCATGGAAGCGAGCCCAAGATAGGATATCTTGAGCTGCTTACGGAGCCAAGCCTCCGGTGGCGAGAGGCTGCGTGATTCCTGGGCGTGGTCGAAGCGCGAGATGAGTTCCCGTGAGATCGCGAGTTTGTCCTTGATATTGCCCGTGGACTTGGAGCTCCAGCTGGTGAGGTGCGCCGTTGTCGCTTGGAGCCGTAGCATGAGGCGGTGGAAGGGATCGGCGTGGTGTGTAGAGCCCCAGGCCGCGGTCACCACATTGTGGAATCCGTCCAAGCGTAGCCAGTACTCCTCAAAGTGAAACCGTCTGTGTGAGGTAGGCGTGGGTGAGCAGTCCAGCAGCAACGGGGCGTGGTCTGACACCACAGCCGCGAGACATCGAAGGTGGCATCCGCTATGCGCGTCCTCCCAATCAGCAGTGCAAAGCACACGGTCGAGCTGCACGAGAGTCGACGGTGATTGCTCGTTGGACCAAGTGTAGCGCCGCCCGTTGAGGTAGATCTCTTTGAGCGCGAGGTCATTGGTGAGACGGCGAAATTTGCCCATCATACGCCGGTTGATGTTGCCCGTGTTTTTGTCGTCGTCGCGGAGGATGAGATTGAAGTCGCCGCAAACCATCCATGGTTCAGGGCACTCGGCACGGATCTCGCAAAGCTCCTGCAGGAAGGCGACCTTGTCGGCATCTTCCTGGGGTCCGTATACCACCGTTAGCCACCAAGGTGTGCCTGTGGCCGCGGTCACCTTAGCAGTGATCGCATTGGTGGTGAACATTGGGTCCGTGATGGTCACGGCCCTGCTCTTCCACGCCAGCAAGATGCCGCCACGCGTGCCATCGGCCGGGAGGTATGTGTAGTCATCGAACTCGGAACCAAGCGCATCCAGGACAATAGCCGAGTAGATCAACTCCATTTTTGTTTCTTGGATGCATACAATGGAGGCCCCGGTGGTGTCCAGCAGCGACCGGATAGCATATCGCCGAGCCCGCGCGTTCAAGCCGCGTACATTCCAGATAGCAATCTTAAGGCCGTGATCCATAGGAACGGGATTGACGGGTAGACGCGCGTGAACTGGTCTAGCCTTCACATGCAACGTCGACGCCGCCGGTCGCAGCCCATGCCATGCAGACTGGGATCTCGCGGTCAACCAGTGTGGCAATGGCCTTGAGGACCGTCAGGGGTAGCGGTGCCGCGAACATGTCGTCGTAGGCTTTCATCTGAGCGGCAGTGATCTTCTGATCGATCCGGATGATCCCCAGAGTGCGCAGGATTTGCACGTGGGAGGGGCGCTCTGCCGTGGGAGGGGCGCTCGGTTGGCAGGTCGTAGCTGCAGATCGTCCACGGCGCGGGGCGGCGAAGTTGAGGGGTCGGCGTGGCTTCTTTCCCGGGGCCGGCAGGGCGGCGTTGAGGTGTTTCGTGGCGGAGGCCAGAAACTCTCCAAGGGTCCATGGCTGTGGCGTGGTGCGGCCTCGGGATCGCCGCAGCGTAATTGGGGGCGAGGCGAAGCGGCTCGGCGTGCGACCACTTGGGCTTTGGTTTGTCCCGGCCCCAGCGTTTGGGGATATCTGGGGAGGTGTGGGTGTGGGCCGCCGCAGAATCACGATCGGGCCAGCTGGGCTGCGGGCCGGCTGCGCGGCAGCAGGTGGGGGTGGCCCATCATCATGGGCGGGAGGATTGGCGCCGAGGGAGGGCGTTTCCCCGCCTGAGGCAGCGCGTGCGAGGTTGGTGGCGGCGGGCTGGTCAGCGGAATCCAGCCCCACCTCTGGCTCGGGTGGGGTGGTATCTCCACTTTGTCCCGACCGGGTCTCTGATGCTGCAGATCCCTCCTGTAAGGCGACAGGCTCATCCGTGGCAGGGGCCAGATCCCGACAAGCCGGTGCGTCAGGGGCGGGCGGGCCTTGCCCCACAGGATCGTCATTGGGATCGTTGCCAGCCACCAGACTTGAACTCGCGGCCGGTCGTGGATCGACACGCGGCCCGACCGGGCATAGGTGGGCGTCTGCGGCGACCACGTCAGTGCAGCCAGACGGGCCCTCAGTTGTCTGCTCCTTTTGCTTTCCTCTGCCTTTTCCTCTTCTGGCATGGTGACGCGGGCGGTGGCCCCCTCGTTGTCCAGGCCAGGGCATCATGCCCGTACGCAGCGGGTTCGCGGGCGGAGCCGCGCCGGAGCCGACGACGGTAGGCCACGTCGGCGACGAGGAAAGGCCATCAGACCTTCCCTGCCTAGCGACGCGCCAGCCCAGGTCGTCCATGGCCATGCCGTCGGCCCTGCCAGGGGCGGCCGCGTTCGTGCGCCTGCGCTTGAGTCCGCGACGGCGCGCGCGGCCCGGTCTGCGGTCGGGGGCGGGGTCGCGGTTCCCGCCGGCGCCGCGCTCGTGGTCTGGCCCTGCACCCGAGGGCCTTGTAGTCGCCGGCGGTCTGATCATGACGGAACGGGCGAGCGCGATGGAGATGGGGTAGGTCAGGATCCTGATGGTGGGCGCGTCGGAGTCCAAGGCCGCCGGCATCTGCTCGACCACCTCAAGAATGGCAGCGCGATGGATCTTGTCGGGGTCGTGGGGTCGTGCGTGCGCCCAGATAGCCGGAAGGTGGCGAGGTCGGCGCGGGAGCGGGTGTGGGGGTGGAGGCGTTCGATCCAGCAGCTTTGCCCGAGGATGTGCTCGGCGGTGGAGAGGTGCCATGCTTGTGCGGGGACACCGCGCAGCTCGAGTTCGACGTGAAATTCGAACTCGCTGCAGCCGGCGTGCGCGAGCTTGCACCAAGGCCGCATCGAAAGGAAGAAGCGTGGCGAGCGGATGAAGTGGTCACCGGCAAGCCGCTCCTTGATGGCCAGTGAGCTGAACAGGATCAGAAAGTCTTCCGAGTGGTGGCGGTGGACGGTGAAGTCGCCGTCGGCGAGGTCGAATGAGTCCCAGAGCAGCGCAGCAACCTCGTCGGTGGAGGCGGACAGGCAGTTGCCGGTGATGGACGGGACCATCGCGCGGGACAGAACCGTCTCCGCGTCCTCCATCTCGACGGTGCGTGCCATGATGATCCGCACAGGCTCCGATGGGCGCGCGCCGACCGTAGGTGTCGCCGTGGCAGGCGTTGTGAGGGGCGGCAGGGAGGTGAGCGCGGACAACGGTTGCACGCGTGCCGGGGCGGCCGTGTTGCCGTGCGGTGGCCGAAGCGACGCCACATCCCGGCGACTTGGGTCGCAGGAGCGGGAGTCGTGCCCAGACTGCAGGCATGTGCGGCACCGGATGTCGTTAGTGCAGTCGCGCACCCGGTGGCGATGGTCCAGGCAACGGAAGCAGAGCTCGGCTACCTCCTCGGGCGAGGGGCTCCGGCGGCAGGGCGCCGGCGGGCTGGGGGTGGCCGCCTGTCGCGGGCGACGGCGGCGGTTTCAACGCCGAGGGAGCTGGTATCCGTCCTTGTCCACCACATCCCCGCCAGAGACACGGTGTACCTCCGAGCGGGGGCCAAGGCGGTGTCTGGCCGGCAGCCTGGGGCGCGCCGCCGAGGAGCCGTGGGCGGGCGGAGGAGCCTGCCTCTGCGGGGCCGGGGGAGGCGGCGGGGTGCGGGCAACGTCGCTGTACGAGCGCGCCGGGGACTCGCTCTCCGAGCTGAGCCAACGGTCACCAGAGGACACGTGCTCGCCGAAGAGGGTCGCGCGGCGGTCGACAGGGTCAGCACCGGAGTCCGCCATGGCAGGGGGAGGGGCAGGGTGGGGAGAGAGGGAGGTGGGGAGGGCAGCCGGCGAGGGGTCACCAGCGGTGGGTTGGTGGCTAGTTGGGTAGGGGAGAGCTAGGGAGCGGAGAGCGAAGCGCGGAGCGGAGCCAGTCGCGGCATCTTATCAGGAAGGAAACAAACATATGTACATGAGAGGGGGGGGGATCCCCCATACTTACAACAAAGCACTAATCCAATCAACTAGAGGTTGCCTTTTGTGGGCAGGTATTCTAAGGGAAATAAGAGTGATATCTTCCTGAAAAGGACCTTCCAACTAGGGAAGCTAGACTGCACATTCTCAAATATAAATGCTGAGATGTCAAAACCTCAGATTAACAGACTTGATTTTGACTGTAAGTCTGAAAGTAATTGAACATAAGATATATTGATAAATATTTACAAGTATAATTGAACTGGTGTTACTGAAAGGCACAACTGACATATTTTCCATGAGCATAGATGGTACTTCCTCACATTTCATTTCATGTGTATTTCGGTATAGCACAAGGATTCAGGAGCCATTAAATAGTACTCCCTCCGTTCCAAATTACTCGTCGCAGAAATGGATGTATCTAGAACTAAAATACATCTAGATGCATCCATACCTGCAACAAGTAATTCGGAACGGAGGGAGTAGAGGACATGACCGTGGTAGACACGTTAATCTTGGGAATAGGAGAGAAAATGTAAGGGCTATATTTTTTCGGAATCTTTTACGAAAATGTAAGGCATGCATGTAGAATTAATAACTCTTGCCCTCATTTGTCCGAAAAAATGATGAATGGAGGGATTACTGTAATCAACATTTGTAACAGAAAAAATCTATTAAATACGGAAGCTCGATCGAGTCGGGGCCAGGTTCACTTGGACAAACCGTCAAGTGGAGCCGACCTGCTCCGGTCTCGATAGGGTCTTCGCCTCCCCTGAGTGGGACATTCGCTGCCCCCTAGCTTCGCTCCGAGCGATTACACGAATTGGCTCAGATCACGTCCCCTTACTCCTCTCTTCGGAGAATGAGCGCCCTCCCCTTCCGCCCGATTCCGCTTCGAAACCTTTTGGTTGCGCCAGTCTGGGTTCTCTGTCGCGGTGGGCGCACGATGGCGCGAGGCTCGTGAGGCCCCCCATCGATCCCTTCCGGCCGTTGACAACTGGCACTTCTGCGCCAAGCGGTCACGGCAATTCATGAAGGGTTGGGGTGCAAACGTCGGCCGTGACATCCGGGAGCGGAAAAAAGCTCTCCTTGAAGACATCCAGGCTCTCGACCTGCGGGCCGACGCCGCTGGCCTCTCTGCCGACGAATGGATGCTTAGATACGACTTGGAAGACCAGCTCACGGTCATATACACAGACGAGGAGGCATACTGGTGTTTGCGGGGTTCTCAGAATTGGGTCCTCAAAGGGGACGCCAATACCGCCTACTTCCAGGCCTTACCTAACGGCCGCTGGCGCCGGAACTCCATCCCCCTCCATTGGGACGGAGCGTCCCTCCTGTAGCGGCCCAAGGACATCCGGGCACATGTTGACGGCTTCTACAGAGACCTATTCTCTGCCTCCCCTCGGGGAGGTCTTGCCCTTGCGCAAGATGTTTGGCCTGCCCACAGTTGCATCTCGCCTGCGGACAACGCAGCCCTCACGGCCCCGTTCTTTGAGGCTGAAGTTTGGGCAGCAATTAAGGGCATGAATCCATCCTCGGCTCCCGGCCCGGATGGGCTCCCAGTGAAGTTCTTCCATACCTTCTGGGAGGTGATCAAACCTAAGGTGATGGCCCTTTTTGACGAGTTCTTGGTCGGGTCCATCGACCTCGCCCGTCTCCACTTTGGCGTAATCACCCTCATCCCCAAAGTGTTTGGGGCCTCGGATATCCGCCAATTCCGGCCGATTACGGTGATTAACGTCATCTTCCGCATCCTCGCGAAGGGGTACGCCATTAGGGTGGCCCCTATTGCCGACCGGATCACGCACCCTGATCAGTCGGCTTTCATCCAGGGCCGCTATATCCTTGACGGAGTCCTGATGTTTCACGAAGCACTTCATGAGGTTCACTCCAAACACCTCAAGGCAGTCTTCCTGAAACTGGACTTCCACAAGGCATATGACATGGTTAGTTGGTATTTCCTCCGGGAATGCCTTCTTCGTAAGGGCTTCGACGATCGTTGGGTGACTAGGGTGATGCAGATGGTATCCTCGGGTCGGACCGCGGTGAACATTAATGAGGAGATCAGCCCATTCTTCCCGACTTTCTGTGGGGTACGCCAGGGCGACCCCTTCTTCCCGTTCCTGTATAACATGGTGGTCGATGCTCTGGCTGCCATCCTTGATAAGGCCAAGGCTGCAGGCCACATTAAGGGTACAGTCCCGCATCTTGTTGGGGGGAACAGGATCTCCCTTCTCCAATATGCGGATGACACCATTATCATGGTGGAAGGCTTGGCGAGCGATATTTCGAACCTCAAGTTCCTTCTGCTGTGCTTCTAGCAGATGTCGGTCCTCAGGGTCAACTTCGACAAGAGCGAGGTGATGGTCTTGGGCTACTCCCAGAACGAGTGTCAGAGTATTGCAGATCGGCTTAACTGCCAGCTTGGGAGCTTCCCCACGACATATCTGGGGATACCCATTAGTGACACTAGGCTCACGGTGGCCGACCTGCGCCCCACGGTGGGGAAGCTTCAGCACAGTATCGAGCCCTGGCAGGGTCGCTGGCTCTCGAAAGCGGCCCGTACGGTGCTCATTAACTCGTCCCTCTCTAGCCTGATCCTGTTCATCATGAGCTTCTACAGCCATCCGGAGACCCTTCATCACGAGATTGCCACTATTCAGGGGCGTTTCTTCTGGGCCGGTGAGGGCGATAAGCAAAAGTACCACATGGTTAGGTGGTCAGAAATCTGCAAGCCTCGCGACCAGGGCGGACTCGGGATCATGTCTTCCAAACGCATGAACATTGCCCTCCTGGCTCGGTGGCTTTGGCGGATTGCCAACGGAGATGGTGGCCTGTGGCTTCGCATCATTCAGCAGAAATACCTCCGTGGCCAACCTCTTGCTTTCTGCCAGCGGCCTGGAGGCTCCCAGTTCTGGCAATCCGTCATCCAGCTCCTCCCTGTCCTCTGGATCGGGACCTCGATCGAGGTTGGATCCGGCACTGCCACTGTTCTGGTTCGATAGATGGACTGGCGACTTGCCCCTCGCGGCCCGCTTTCCCGACCTGTTCTCCATAGCGGTTGCCCCACAGATCTCGGTAGCGACGGCCCTTATTGACTTGGGGCAACTCGCGTTCCGGAGACCTTTTGGCCCGGCCGAGACCGCCGACTGGCAGGAGCTGCTCGACTGCATTGCCTTGCACGAGCCTGATCTTACGACCGAAGATGACCGTTCCAGTTGGCGACTAGAGCCTTCTGGACAATTCTCCACCAAATCTCTTTACCAGGCCATCGCCCCATCGCCTGGCTATGAGGCTCTCACATGCATCTGGGAGCTTTGCCTGCCCCTGAAGATTAGGATCTTCTTGTGGCAATGGATTCGCGGTCGCCTCCCGTCCGGCGTGGAGGTCCTGAAGCGCAATGGCCCTGGTGATGTGCGCTGCCCGCTCTGCGGGCCGGAAGAGGACTCGAATCATATCTTCTTCACATGCGTGTTCGCGCAGTTCCTATGGAGCTGTTTCCGCGAGTTAGTGGGTGGAAGCTGGGACCACAACAACTTCCCCGCTCTCTTCGCCGAACTCCAAGCGATCCCATCCGCAGTGCGCCGCATTAGGTGGCTGGCCATTGGGGTGCTTGCCTGGACGCTGTGGACTGTTAGGAATAAACCTGTGATTCAGCGCATTCCTCTCCGTCGTGCTACTGACGCTTTGCTCAAATGGTCTGGTTACTTGCAGCTTTGGCGGCCGCTTAGCCGCCCCAGGGAGAGAGACGCCATCACCTCCATCATCACCCAGCTTCGCGCGATGGCTCTCCGGATGGCTCCACCGCTTCCCCCACCACCACCGGAACCAGATTAGATCGTCGTCTTCTCGCCATCGCCACCGCCCTGCCGTTTATGTGTTGTATCGTCGTGCGCCTGAGTTGGGCATGTTGTGTTGTGCCCACAGCTGAACTTGGGTCTGTTTGTCTTTGTGTTTGTGTTGGACCGGGCCGCGGTGGCTTTGGTTGAGTGTGTGTTGTGTTTTGTTGTGACCTCGATACTTTGTGCTTGGTGGTTGCTTTATTTATAAAGCGGGGCGAAAGCCTTTTTCGGTAACAATGACTACGAACGAGAAGGATACACAACGTTCTTAGCCATGAAAAGTGTTGGTGTGCCAGAAGGAACATGTAGATATCATAGCACAAGACAACACATAATGGAAAAACATAACTGGCATAAGTCAAACTAGTTACCTGCACATCATCATTAAACATACGATAAGTCTTCCTGTAACGCTGCAACAACCTGAAGGCCCACTTGCTTTGGAAATCTTCAAACTAGAGGACATAAAAAAAGTAATTTTGAAAATGTTCCAGCTAAAGACACATGCAGAAAAAAGTTGAGCAAGCACCAAACACCAAAATAGCACCTGTACAATCACATTGGGCCAACGAGAAAAAACAGCTTCCATGAATTCATCAATAATTTCAACATATTCTTCTCCCTCAAGACGGTGTTCTTGTAGCCCAAGATCTGTACAGCACAAAATTTAGGAAAATAATAGCAGAAAAGACTATTCAATCTCTTGTTCACTATCTAGTGAAAAGGTGCAATTGCCTGTATCATATTCTAAAGAAATTCTAGAATAATGCTTGAGAGTAACAAAGAACAGAAAAGGCCATTGATTCTCACGAGCTAGTAAAGATTACAACATCACACATATGCATCTTTCCTGGAATCTGAATCAATCTAAAATACAGCCATAATGAGTGAGTAGGTGACTCTGATATTTATTTATTTCCCTTTTAGAGAACAAGGGTGGTCAAATGTTTTAGAGAAAAATATGTGCAACTAACAAAATGTTCAAAGAAGAACTTACAAAGAGGATCCTTGAGGAGTTTCTCATTGTTAGTTCCCACATCAATCATAACTGGAAGAACCTACAAGAATATTAAGCACTGGAACATATAAATATAAACTATACCAACAGAATATAATACACCCTCTGTTGCTTTTGGTAGGGTGTATTTTGAGACAAGGCTTTCACCATCAATTACTCTACCAGTATGCAATTTATATAGCATAAGGTGTCATCAGATTCTAATTCAAACGTAATTGCTTATGATTGTGATTGGTATCACATATTCACATGCACCACCTATTAATAGAGTACTTATTATTCAAGCATTATCTGAACAAATCAAAATATGTCTTACAAAAGAAACGGAGGGAGTAGGAAATATATAGCAGTAGAACACTTTGCAACTTCATAATATCTAAGCAACCAGCGCTGTAGCTGTAAGGTCATGCAACACAAACGCGATCATCAAGAGTCGTATTTGAAGCTTCAGCTTGATAAACATCATTTATCTTGGTTCAGTACAAAAGCAAGCCAAAATGATAACATTCTAAAAGAAATTTTATCTCCCTGAATTATTATGAGAAGAGGCTGATTGGCACAATCAGATTGAGTAGCAAAACGTTATTTTGTTGTGAATAAAATCCGTGTAACTCAAATATCAAACTATAGTTATTTGAAATTAGAGATATCAAATATGAAAATATAGATGTAAAAAAAATGGAAGATAGAGAACAAGGTAAGTCTAACAGTTTCCTAAGGAGTAACAAAAGCATACCCTCTGGGGATTTATTCCAGCAGCAGCAACATATAAATCCAGCTTCCCTATAGCAATGCCAATACCTTGCACCCCTAGATCACCAAGGCCCAATATCCTGCTTCCATCAGTCACCACTATCATGTCGACCTGCAAAAGATTAGCCACTTATGTTTATTTGAAATATAAGAAACTTGTCGTCAGAAGATGCTCTCCCAGCCCTAGGAGATCTTCAAAAGGCAAAAGATATATCTTAGCCTCTTAGCAAAAGAGCTTTATAATTTTAAGACACTGAAAGAGTTGAACTACAGAAGACCAAATCAGTAAATGGACAAGAACAAATGCATACCTGATCAGCTGGCCAGTTGTACACCATGGACATCATTTCACCACGATCCTCTGCACTAAAATACATTCCCCGAGGCCGTCTAAACAAGCCACTGTAATTTTGGCAAACAGCGCCAACAGTCGGTGTGTAAACAATAGGTGCATACTCCTCAATATTATCTATTAAGACCTATGAAGAATCAAAATAAGGTTAAATAAGGTAACCACTTTGAAAAGGAGCCTACATCTGAGACTGCAATACAATAGAGTTAACAAAGTGGTTGCACAACCATATAATGAGAGAAACATCATCAACAGAAATATGTTTGCGCCTAAAAGAATGTGTGAGATGTGGAGTTGCACACCTTGTAGTACATCGTTTCATTTCTGTCATGCAGTCTGTTAAGAATACGCCATTTCGCCAGTTGGTAAGTATCAGATGGCCCATCTCTTGCATTTTGCTCCAGCCGTTTAAGGTCACCCACTATAATCAAAATAAATATAAATAAAAGAAGAGGTAAATCCACCACTAAAATCAGCACTTGTAGAACCTCAGTTAACTTTTTTTTCGCGAATATGCAAAGCTTG